>NW_025920124.1:1716854-1891036 GCF_902686445.1 Sciurus carolinensis | reverse complement strand
AGCAGTAATCTCCAGAATCTATAAAGAACTCAAAAAATTCAACACCAAGAATGCAAATAATCCAATCGACAAATGGGCTAAGGAAATGAATAGACACTTCACAGAAGAAGATCTACTAGCAATCAAGAAAAACATGGAAAAATGTTCAACATCTCTAGTCATAAGAGAAATGCAAATCAAAACCACCCTAAGATTCCATCTCACCCCAATTAGAATGGTGATTATCAAGAATACAACAACAACAGGTGTTGGCGAGGATGTGGGGAGAAAGGTACACTCATACATTGCTGGTGGGGCTGCAAATTAGTGCAGGCACTCTGGAAAGCAGTGTGGAGACTCCTTAGAAAACTTGGAATGGAACCACCATTTGACCCATTTGACCCAGCTATCCTACTCCTTGGCCTATACCCAAAGGACTTAAAATGAGCATATTACAGAGATACAGCCACATCAATGTTCATAGCTGCTCAGTTCACAATAGCCAGATTGTGGAACCAACCTAGATGTCCTTCAATTGATGAATGGATAAAGAAACTGTGATATATATATATATATATATATACACACATATATATATATAATGGAATATTACTCAGCCATAAAGAATGATAAAATTATGGCATTTGCAGGCAAATGGATGAAATTGGAGAATATCATGCTAAGTGAGAAAAGCCAATCTCAAAAAACCAAAGGAAGAATGATATCGATAATAAGTGGATGATGACATATAATGGGGGGTGGGAGGTGTTAGTGTCAGGGTTAGAGTTAGGGTTAGGGAGGGGTCAAGAATGGAGGAAGGAAGGACTGTATAGAGGGAAAGGATAGGTGGGAGGGGTGGGGGGAAGGGAAAAAATAACAGAATAAATCAAACAACATTACCCTATGTAAATTTATGATTACACAAATGGTATGCCTTTACGCCATGTACAAACAGAGAAACAACAATTATCCCATTTGTTTACAATAAAAAAATAAAAATTAAATAAAAAAAAGAAAACTTGAAATGGAACCACCATTTGACCCAGCTATCCCACTCCTTGGCCTTTACCCAAAGGACTTAAAATCAGCATACTACAGTGATGCAGCCACATCAGTGTTCATAGCTGCTCAATTCACAATAGCCAGATTGTAGAACCAACCTAGAGGTCCTTCAATTGATGAATGGATAAAGAAACTATGGTATATATATGCAATGGTGTATTACTCAGCCATAAAGGAAAATAAAATTATGGCATTTGCAGGCAAATGCATAATATTGGAAAATATTATGCTACTTGAGATAAACCAATCTCAGAAAACCAAAGGATGAATGATCTCACTGATAAGCAGATGATGACATATGCTGGGGGATGGGAGAGAGACAAGAATGGAGGAAGGAGGGACTGTATAGAGGGTGAAGAGGGGTGGGAGGGGTGGGGGAAAGGAAAAAAAACAATGAATCAAACACCATTACCCTATTAAATTTATGATTACACAAATGGTATGACTCTACTTCATGTACAGAGAAACAAGTTGTACCCCATTTATTTATAATTAAAAAAAAACAAAAAAACCCAAAAAAAAACAACAAAAAATAATAATTATAGAGTTGCAATTTGCCAATTCCAGGTGTGTTCTGATTATTTGATCAGTTAAAAATGGAAATTTAAGTGCTGTGTGGAGTACACAGATCAGGTCTTTTCTTTTGCTCTAGGTTTCCATAGAACATGGAGACAAACATTTATTCAAATCAGGAATTTGCAGCAACTGCACTGGAAATATATGTTATGTGGATAATGAGGTGTGTGAAACAAAAATTCACACCTGTTTCTCTGAGAAAAGCATTAAAATTAGAAGAAATAAAACATTGGAAAAATAATAAAGGTAATTTTTCCCCTCCCATGCTATAGCAATGACTAGCTGAGGTATATTTAGAAAACATAATCAAGTGTTAAGGAAGTATACCAACTTGTTTTTCAAATGGAGTTATAAAAAAGAAAAGAAAAACAACCATATTCTCAACAGAGCAAGACTGCATGAGATCTCACTGATCAACTCCATCCTACCGAAAGAATTATTACTTTTGACACAGCAAGAATAAATTCAAGAGAGAAAATCCAAAAAAAATTAAAAGTGTTTACATAAGTTGGAGGGATCACAGTCAGACATAGAAAAGAACTGAGTGTATAGAAATGCAACTAATTTTTAGAATGCCAATTTTCTTTTCTGTAACTTTACAGCCTATTAGTTCTTAAAGTTTTTATTTTTATTTTTTGGTTGAGTCTTTAGAGTTTTTTATATATATAGGATTATGCCACCTACAAACAAAGATGATTTAATATCTCACTTTTCAACTTGTAGGACTTTTATTTGTTTTTCTTACTTAATTGCTTGGGCTAGAACATACTCTGGCATGAATGGACACCTTTTTGTCTTATCCCTGATCCCAGAAGAAAAGCTTTCAACATTTGTTAATGTTTCACCACTATACATTAATAACAAACAATTGAATAACAAACAACTGGATATTAAGAAAACAATCTAGGTTTTCAAGATGGCGGACTAGGGGGTGGCTGCATTTCATGTTGCTCCAGGTCACAGGATTCAAAAGAGGAGATAGTGAGAGACTTGGGACCAACTTAAAGCTTCCAGGTGAGTCTCTCCTGTTGGGGAGGCGTCCCGGATGGGGCAGTAGTCCGGGAACGCAGGGAACTTTGTGAAGTAGAGATGCCCAGCGAGACACCCCTCCCCCCACTGGAGTGGTAAACACAGACAACTGGGAGCATCGTAGAGGTGGCCGCTCAGCACAACGCTTGGACTCAGAGCAACCACTGGGTCTCCGGGTGGCTGCCTAGAGGAGGAGCTGCATGGTGAGCTGTTTGGACTCAGAGTGAAAGCTTATGAACGCCAAGGGGCTGCCAGGAGGAAGAGGAGGAGCCCGGCCGGTCGCTTGGACTCGGAGGGACTACACCAGAGTTACAGGCAGTTGCCAGAGGAGGAGCGGCATGGTGAGCTGTTTGGACTCAGAACGACCACTTCTGAACACCGGGGGACTGCCCGGAGGAAGGAGAGGAGAGCGGCAGGTCGCTTGGTCTAGGAGTGACTGCATCAGAGCTCCGAGTGGCTGCTCAGAGGAGGAGGCAAGTGGTGAGTTGTTTGGACTTAAAAGGTCTGCTCCTGAACACCGGAAGCATGCGTGGAGGAGGAGCGTGGTGGGTTGCTTGGACTTGCGACCACTCCTGAACACCTGGGGGGCTACCCCGAGGAGGAGGAGGAACAGGGCAGGTCATTTGGACTTGGAGTAACTGTCTAGGGCTACGGGGGGATTGGCGAAGAGGAAAAGATGCAAAGTGAGTTGCTTGGACTCCTAGTGACTGCGTCGGAACTCCAGGTGGCTGTCCAAAGGAAGAGGTGTGTGGTGGGTCTCTGGGACTCGGAGCTCTTGTACGGGGCTCCAGGTGGCGGCTCAGAGGAGGGACCACATAGCCAGGTGATTAGGTGCAGAGCAGGGTCCCAGGACCTAGGTGAATTCTTGGTGGAATAGCCACACAGAGACACACTTACGGGCAGAGCAAAGGTTCCAGGACTGTGGGCAGATTCTCTGAGGAGAGGCAGCCTAAGGAGACTCGTCTGCGAAGGGTGAGACTCCCAGGCCCAGGAGGTAGGTCCGAGGCCCTGGGAACACTGCAGAGGAAGGCAGCCCAGCCCAGGCAGTAGTTGTAGATTGAGGGGAACCTCTAGGAGGGGAACCGACCATCGAGACCTCCCCACCGGGTGAGTATTCCCTGCCGGGTGAGGTTTTTCCACAAGGATGGGAAAACCAGAGAAACATGCACACACAGGCCTTGCCTCAGCCCGCAGCCCAGTTCCCCTTTGGATGACCATTGGTCAACAAGTGGAGGCACATCTGCCCACTAGCAGGGAATATACCCCACCTGAGGGTCACCAACCCTAGAGAGGCAGCTTTCTTGTGGAGCACCGCATTATCAACTTCCTCCAAGGCTTCAGGCTACTGAAGGATAAGGGGGGATATACTAGCAATCTTCAGGGACATTATAAGTCAATAGAGGAAATCTGCAATATCTTAATGATCCACTGATTCCTGAATAATTTGAGAAAACAAGGGAAGAAAATGCCCCAAACAAATCTACATGTTACATCAATAAAATCCAAAGACAGCATGGCAGAAGAAATGACAGAAAGGGAGTTCAGAATGTACATAACTAAAATGATCAGGGAAGCAAACAATGAGATGAAAGAGCAAATGCAGGCATTGAATGACGAGATGAAAGAGCAAATGCAGGCATTGAATGATCCCACCATCCGATAGTTAAAAGAGCAAATACAGAAAGCAAAAGATCATTTCAATAAAGAGTTAGAGATATTGAAAAAAACAAACAGAAATCCTTGAAATGAAGAAAAAAATAAACCAAATTAAGAACTCCATAGAAAGCATAACCAATAAGATAGAACACCTGGAAGACAGAACCTCAGATATTGAAGACAAAATATTTAACCTTGAAAACAAAGTTGAACAAACAGAGAAGATGGCGAGAAATCATGAACAGAATCTGCAAGAACTATGGGATATCATGAAAAGGCCAAATTTGAGAATTATTGGGATTGAGGAAGGTTAAGAGAAACAAACCGAAGGAATGAACAATCTATTCAATGAAATAATATCAGAAAATTTCCCAAATCTGAAGAATGAAATGGAAAATCAATTTCAAGAGGCTTATAGTACTCCAAACACAAAATTACAACAGACCCACACCAAGGCACATTATTATGAAAATACATAACGTACAAAATGAAGACAGAATTTTAAAAGCTGTGAGAGAAAAGAACCAAATTACATTCAGGGGGAAACCAATTCGGATATCAGCAGATATTTCAATCCAGACCCTAAAAGCTAGAAGGGCCTGGAACAACATTTTTCAAGCTCTGAAAAAAAATGGATGCCAAATAAGAATCTTATACCCGGCAAAACTTACCTTCAAATTTGACAATGAATTAAAATCATTCCATGATAAACAAAAGCTAAAAGAATTTACAAAAAGAAAGCGAGCATTACAGAACATTCTCAGCAAAATATTCCATGAGGAAGAGATAAAAAAAAAAGGAGAAAATCAGCAAAGGGAGGAATTATCCTAAAGGAACTGTCAAATAAAGAAAGAACCAAGTAGTGTCAAAAATAAATAAATAAATAAAATTTTTAAAAATGAACCAAATGACCGGGAATACAAATCATATCTCAATAATAATCCTGAATGTTAATGGCCTGAATTCATCAATCAAAAGACATAGACTGGCAGATCAGATTAAAAAGAAAGATCCAACAATTTGTTGCCTGCGAGAGACTCACTTCATAACAAGAGATACTCATAGACTAAAGGTGAAAGGATGGGGAAAAACATACCATGCACATGGAACCAGAAAAAAGCTGGAGTATTCATCCTCATTTCAGATAATGTGGATTTCAAGCCAAAGTTATTCAGAAGGCATAAAGAAGGACATTTCATACTGCTTAAGGGAGGAAGAAACCAGCAAGATATAACAATTATAAACATCTATGCCCAAAACAGTGGTTCATCCATTTATGTCAAAAAAATCCTTCTCAATTTTAGAAACCAAATAGACCATAACACAATAATACTAGGTGATTTTAACATGCCTTTCTCACCACTGAACACATCTTCCAAACAAAAATTTAATAAAGAGACCATAGATCTCAATAACACAATCAATAATTTAGACTTAACAGACATTTATAGAATATACCATCCAACAAAGAGCGAATACACTTTCTTCTCAGCAGTACATGGATCCTTCTCTAAAATAGACCATATATTATGCCACAAAGCTAATGTCAGCAAATACAAGTAGACAGAGACACTACCTTTTATTCTATCAGATCATAATGAAGAGAAGTTAGAATTACATGAAAGAGTAAAAAACAAACTACTCCAACACCTGGAGATTAAACAATATGCTATTATATGATGAATGGATAACAGAAGATATTAGGAAGGAAATTTAAAAATTCTTAGAGGTAAATGAGAACAAAGAAATGTCATACCAAAATATCTGGAACACTATGAAAGTAGTAGTTAGAGGAAAGTTTATTTCATGGAGCGCATTTAATAAAAGAAGTAAAGCTCAACAAATAAATGACCTAATACTACAGTTCAAAGCACTAGAAAAAGAACAGACCAACACCAAAAGTAGTAGAAGACAGGAAATAGTAAAACTCAGAGCTGAAATCAATGAAATTGAAACAAAAAAATACAAAAAATTGACAAAATAAATAGTTGGTTCTTCGAAAAAAAAATTGATAAATCTTTAGCCACACTAACATAGAGAAGACGAGAGAAAACCCAAATCACTAAAATTCGGAATGAACAAGGAAATATCACAACAGACATGACTGAAATACAAAACATAATTAGAAGCTATTTTGAATATCTATACTCCAACAAAATAGAAAATTTCGAAGACATCAACAGGTTTCTAGAGACATATGAATTGCCTCAACTGAACGAGCAGGACATACACAATTTAAATAGACCATTTTCAATTAATGAAATAGAAGAAGTCATCAAAAGCCTACCAACAAAGAAAAGTCCAGGACCAGATGGGTTCTAAGCTGAGTTCTACAAAACCTTTAAAGACGAGCTCATTCCAATACTCTCAAAGTATTCCATAAAATAGAAGAGGAGGGAACCCTCCCAAACTCATTCTATGAAGCCAATATTACCCTGATACCTAAAGCAGACAGTGACACATCGAGGAAAGAAAATTTCAGACCAATATCCTTAATGAACATCAACGCAAAAATTCTAAACAAAATTTTAGCACATCGCATACAAAAACATATTAAAAAGATACTGCACCATGATCAAGTGGGTTTCATCCCAGGGATTGAACCCAGGTTGGTTCAACATCAGGAAATCAATAAATGTAATTCACCATATCAATAGACTTAAAGTCAAGAATTACATGATTATTTCAATAGATGCAGAAAAAGCATTTGATAAAATACAGCATCCCTTCATGCTCAAAACACTAGAAAAAATAGGGATAGTGGAAACATTACTTAACATTGTAAAGGCCATCTATGCTAAGCCCATGGCTAATATCATTCTAAATGGTAAAAAACTGAAAGCATTCCCCCTTAAAACTGGAACAAGTCAGGGATGCCCTCTTTCACCACTTCTTTTCAATATCGTCCTTGAAACTCTAGCCAGAGCAATTAGACAGACCAAAGAAATTAAAGGGATATGAATAGGAAAAGAAGAACTCAAACTATCCCTGTTTGCTGATGATATGATTATATACTTAGAGGAACCTGGAAATTCCACCAGAAAACTGTTAGATCTCATATGTGAATTCAGTAAAGTATCGGGATATACGATCAATGCACATAAATCTAAGGCATTTTTATACATAAGTGATGATTCTTCAGAAAGAGAAATTAGGAAAACTACCCCATTCACAATAGCTTCGAAAGAAATGAAATACTTGGTAATCAATCTCACAAAAGAGGTGAAAGAAATCTACAGTGAGAACTACAGAACACTAAAGAAAGAAATTAAAGAAAACCTCAGAAGATGGAAAAATCTCCCATGTTCTTGGATAGGAAGAATTAATATTGTCAAAATGACCATACTACCAAAAGTGCTATACAGATTCAATGCAATTCCAATTAAAATTCAAATGATGTACCTTACAGAAATAGAGCAAGAAATTATGAAATTCATCTGGAAGAATAAAAAACCGAGAATAGCTAAAGCAATCCTCAGTAGAAAGAGTGAAGCAGGAGGGTATCGCAATACCAGATCTTCAACTCTACTACAATGCAATAGTAACAAAAATGGCATGGTATTGGTACCAAAATAGAAAGGTGGATCAATGGTACAGAATAGAGGACACGGACACAAACCCAAATAAATACAATTTTCTCATACTAGAAAAAGGGGCCAAAAATATGCAATGGAGAAAGTTAGCCTCTTCAACAAATGGTGCTGGGAGACTTGTAAATCCATGTGCAGCAGAATGAAACTAAACCCATATCTCTCACCATGCACAAAACTAAACTCAAAATGGATTAAGGACCTCAGAATCAGACCAGAGACCTTGCATCTTATAGAAGAAAATGTAGGTCCAGAGCTTCAACATGTCGGCTTAGGACCAGACTTCCTCAACTGGACTCCCATAGCACAAGAAATAAAAGCAAGAATCAATAACTGGGATAGATTCAAACTAAAAAGCTTTCTCTCAGCAAAGGAAACTATCAGCAATGCAAAGAAAGAGCCTACAGAGTGGGAGAAAATCTTTGCCAATCATACTTCAGATAGAGCAGTAATCTCCAGAATCTATAAAGAACTCAAAAAACTCTACACCAAGAATGCAAATAATCCAATCGACAAATGGGCCAAGAAAATGAATAGACACTTCACAGAGGAAGATCTACAAGCAATCAACAAACATATGGAAAAATGTTGAACATCTCTAGTAATAAGAGAAATGCAAATCAAAACCACCCTAAGATTCCATCTCACCCCAATTAGAATGGCGAATATCAAGAATACAAGCAACAACAGGTGTTGGCGAGGATGTGGGGAGAAAGGTACACTCATACATTGCTGGTGGGGCTGCAAATTAGTGCAGCCACTCTGGAAAGCAGTATGTAGACTCCTTAGAAAACTTGGAATGGAACCACCATTTGACCCAGCTATCCTGCTCCTTGGCCTATACCCAAAGGACTTAAAATCAGCATACTACAGAGATACAGCCACATCAATGTTCATAGCTGCTCAATTCACAATAGCCAGATTGTGGAACCAACCTAGATGTCCTTCAATTGATGAATGGATAAAGAAACAGTGGTATATATATACAATGGAATATTACTCAGCCATAAAGAATGATAAAATCATGGCATTTGCAGGCAAAAGGATGAAATTGGAGAATATCATGCTAAGTGAGATAAGCCAATCTCAAAAAAACAAAGGACAAATGATATCACTAATAAGTGGATGATGACACATAATGGGGGGTGGAGGGGTTAGTGTTAGGGTTAGAGTTAGGGTTAGTGAGGGGGGCAAGAATGGAGGAAGGAAGTACTGTATAGAGGGAAAAGAGGGGTGGGAGGTGTGGGGGGAAGGGAAAAAATAACAGAATGAATCAAACAGCATTACCTTTTGTAAATTTATGATTACACAAATGGTATGCCTTTATGCCATGTACAGAGAAACAACATGTATCCCATTTGTTTACAATAAAATAATTAAAAAATAAATAAATATTATGTAGTAATATTTTTATTTCCATGCCTGCTTCTGCTGATTATAATCTAATTAGACACATAAACGTATAATAGTATTTATCAACACCTGCTTCTTATCTGTTTCAGAGCTTTATTATTATGTGCTTTTTCACAAAATGAGTTTTCATACTATGCTTAGTGCTGCCTAGCTCCAGAGAGTGTTAGAAACTTTGCCCCATTCACCCTCCCCTGCCCTTCTTCCACAGTGACACTGTGTACTTGGGAGACTCAAGCCATTCTAATATTGACTGTGTAATTAGGGAGGCCTCACAACTCTGCATCTCATGTGCAGTTAATTACATAGTAAAATATGAGTGTGTTTTATCACCTTATGTTTGGATTTTCAGCATCACATACAGGTCATTTCATCATTTGTTCACTCACTCATCACTCTTTTAAGAACTAGCTTATTATGCTCATGTAATCTATGAAATTTAACTCTTAAAGCTCCAATTTTCCTTAAAGGCAAATATGTTTTGATACTGGCCAGGAATATGTTGTAACATGGATTTTGAAAGACTTTGCTATTTTGTGTATTTGGATCCATACCTAGGCATGACCCTTAAGCACAAGTTCTGATAATGCTTCAGAATGCTTTTCACATCTAAGGAAGAGTCAAGGATCACTGGGATTCAGTCTGCATTGGCAATTAGAAGACTTCATTATGGTGATCTGGTCTTATCTCTCCTTATCCCAGGAGTTTGGGGAGAAATATTGGCCTCCAAATTTATTTTCATACATAAAGAAGGTGAGGAGAGGCTGTTCTCTCACCCCTGGAAGAGGAACCAAAGTGAAGAGCTATAGTTGGAACTCAAGGTGTTGTGTGTCCTTGCCAGGCCATTAGAAATCTTCATGGTCATGTCTTCTAGAAGATTATAGATTGGAAAGGAGAAATAATCTCAGCATGGGCATGGTCAAGTATGTTAAGAAGATAGATAGACCACTCAAAGTTCAATGAAACAACTGATGCATTTGGCAGCTCATATACAGGGTGGGTGCCCACTGAGGTAGAGTCCTTGGAAATGGATGAGGCACATCACTGGCTCAGAGTAAATGGAAGTATGTGGGAGCTTAATGATTATGGAGAGACTACTGGGATAGAGTAAGAAGAGTGGCCTTGAGACTCAGTGGTTCTTCTCAGTCATTTTATGATTCTAGAAAATCCTAACTTATTGTTTTGGGGATTCCACTTTTTACATGTGCAGTGAGTGCATGGCAGTCTTGTGACTATCTAACATGAACACATCTTTTTGTTTGATGGGACACTGATAAGGACTGCATGGGGTTTGCAGTTCCTTAGGAGAATGGAACCTGGAAGCACGGGTGGGAGACATGCAACCCATGCAAATGATGTGGACTCATGTTTCTTAGCTGTCTACATGACCACTATCATTCTTCATGGCATACTATGAAGGAAAATAGAGGAAGCCTTATCAAACAGATGCTGTGGATAACTGGATAGGGAAAGAAAATGACTAGGTGATTTAAAGCCAAAGTATATTAGAGGTGGATCTTGAGATAAGCCTCAGACCTTGAATGGGAACTTCTGGTTATTTTTTGAATGTTTGTAACATGGTTCATCACCACTTGCCCACAAGGGTGGCAATATGGCAAATGTAATTTGTGCCTGGCCTCTTGTGTTGTGATACAAATTTCAGCCCAGTCCCAGGGCAGAAATCTGAGTTCTAGGAAGTTTCTTTTCTCCCTTTGTTAAGTTCAGAGATAATGAATTGGCCTGTCCATAGAACTTTTATATATGTGTATAATTATCAAATAGCTGGGACAGATATGGGAGTTTTGTGAATTACCAAATTTCATACCTGTGAAATCAAGTCTAAAGTGGGTTTATACTTTTCAGTAATCAGAGCTGACGAAAGCCTAGCTAGTTCTAATGACTTGAGTGTTTGCTTCAAAGACCTTCCCCAGTATCCAGTCTTTATTTAGTCTCTAAGTCTCACACCTATGCTAGTCTCTTCAGATAAAAAAGCAATAAAAAGGAATCAATCTTTAGGGCATGTGATATAGTGAGTGGGCTATACATGCCTCAGAGCAGTTCATCTCATGTACTCTTTTTTTTTTTTATAAAAGCTGTTTCGAGTTTAATCTATCCACCATGAAATTCCATTATGAAGTGTCCAGTTCCAATTCTAGGGAATTAGCTTATCCACAGTGTTGTGCACCTACATCAATGCATATAATTTTTTTTTCCCTTTACTGTGAAATAAAACCCTGTACCCATTTGTAGACATTCCATTTTTATAACTCTTCTCTATCTCCAGAAATCATGAAATTTTCTTTCAATGATTTCTTCATTCTCAACATTTAATACAGAAGTAATATATAGTGCATGGTCTTTAGACAACACCCATGGCTTTACTCTTTATGAATTTAAATAAATTTTGCATGCCCTGAAAACACTTTAGTCATATCTTGATCTTGTGCAGAAACCAAGAATTGTGGCAGTCATGGAATTTTTGAATAGCATCTTGTGATTAAATTTAAAATAAAAATACTATTTCTGAATTGTTCATGGGAAATGTCCCTGATTAATCACAATTTTTTATCTTACTATTCTATTTAACCTCTTTAGAAATATATAATAAGTAAATATTAAAAAGAGGCAATGATCAAAATGGTAGCTTAGAATGTGAACTTGGACATCAGACTGCCTGGGTTCAAATCCTAAGACACATCACAGCTTGTGGCCTTGGGCACATGACAGCCTCTTACGATGAAATAATCCATCTCTCTAAGGACCTGAATCATGTTTTCTTCTGGTGTCACCATATTGTATATGCTATCTCTGTGTTATCAGATTGCTTCAATATCACATTTTGATGTTCAAATAAGCCTGTTTTACTCAATAATGGCCCAAAAGCATATGGATAGTGATAAAAAGGAGGTAACAGGACATAAAACTTGAAGGATGATTTAACTCCAGTACTCTGAGGCTAACTAGGAAAAATCACTGTGTGGGGTTTGGTGTTCATGTTTTCTGATATCCATTGAAGGCTTTGGAATGTATCCCTTGGGGATCAGTGGAGGGAATGCTCCATTATTGCTTTTTTGAGTGTTTATAATAAAGTTAAGGCCAATGGTGGAAATAATTTCTTGTTAGTCCAAGCAACTCTAAGAAAGCAAAGTTTCATTATGTATATTTGATTATCCTCAGCATCAATAGGTGTAAGAATTATTGTCTTAATCCTTTTATGAACAAGAGCCCATATTCTTCATAAGGTTATGTAGAAATAAATGGATGAAGTAGTACTGAAATAAATTCTGTGAGATGAGTTGTAACTTATGCAGGTTTTAAAGCCATTTTCTGAGTGAGGCATGGTGGCATATATCTGTAATCCCTGTCAGTCAGGGGACTGAGGCAGGAGAATCACAAATTTATAGAAAATTCCTGGTATGTTTCTTGGTTAGGAACTGGGAGTGAGAAGCACTCCTTCTTGCTTGTTTTCTTTGCCTGACACATTAACCTTAAAATAAAACCTATTTTTGGTGACAACTCTACTAGATGTTGTTTATCCAAATCATTTGCAGGCAAATGGATGAAATTGGAGAATATCATGCTAAGTGACATAAGCCAATCTCAAAAAACCAAAGGAAGAATGATATCGCTAATAAGTGGATGATGACACATAATGGGGGGGGTGGGAGGGGCTAGTGTTAGGGTTAGAGTTAGGGTTAGTGAGGGGGGCAAGAATGGAGGAAGGAAGGACTGTATAGAGGGAAAAGAGGGGTGGGGGGAAGAGGAAAAATAACACAATGAATCAAACAACACTACCCTATGTAAATTTATGATTACACAAATGGAAAGCCTTTACACCATGTACAAACAGAGAAACAACATGTATCCCATTGTTTACAATAAAAAATAATTAAATAACTATAATAAAATAAAATAAAGAAAACAATCTAATTAACAATAGAATCAAAGAGAATAAAACACTGAAGGTTAAGCATTGAGAAGTTTAAAGATTCATATACTGAAAACTTTAACAAGACACTGATAAAAGAAACCAAAGCTGAAACAAGTAAATGGAAAGATATATCATATTCAAAACTAAAACTAATAAAATGTCCACACTACATAAACAAATCTACATATTCAATAAAACCCCTACAAAAATCCTAATAGTGTTTTTCACCAAGACAGAAAAATATCCTAAAATTTCCATACAACACAAACCACCCTAGGACCCAGAGTAATTTTGAGGGAAGAGAACAAAGCTAGAGGTATCATTCTTCCTGATTTCAAATTATCTTACAAAGCTATAGTAAACAAAACAGTATGGTACTGATATAAATATAATTGCATAGACTAAAGGAAAAGAATAAGAAACCTAAAAGTAAGTCCACATGTGTTTGATCAGCTAATCTTTGACAAGAGCACCAAGAATAAATAGGGAAAGTCAATTATTTCCAATAAATGGTGTTGGGGAAATGAGATATGCATAAATGAAGGATTTGGACTCTTATCTTACACAAAATACAAAAAAAAATTGTAATGATTTAAGATTCAAATGTAAGATCTAAAATCATTAAACTATTAGAGGAAAATACAGAAAATTTTGCCTTGGCATTGGTCTTGGTAATTACTTTTTGATTGTGATACCAAAAGCACAAAAGCAATAAAAATATAAATAAACAAGTGTGACTAAACCAAACTAAAAGGTTCTGTACAACAGACAATCAACAAAGTGAAATCCTACAGAATAGGACAGATTCATATCCAAAATACAATGGGACCCATACCACACAGCAAAAATAAATAACCAAATCAGAATCTGGGGCAAAGGATCTGAAAAGACCTTGTTCCCCTACATAGAAGACTTATAAATCGCTAACAAATGTATAAAAAGGTGTTTGATATCACTATTAATCAGAAAACATGCAAATCAAAACCATAATGAGTTATCATCTCTAGAATGTCTATTATCAAAATAACAGAAGACAACATTTCAGAAAAGTTACAAAGAGAACCTTTGTATACTGTTGGAGGGATTGAAATTAATACTACTATTATGAAAAACAGTATTTTTTTTTCTCAAATTTTAAGAAAAGAACTACCATATGTTTTAGCAGTACCATTTCTGGGTACATAACCAAAGGCAATGATATTAGTCTCTTGAAATGGCATCTGCACCCCCATGCATAGCAACATTATTCAAAATAATTAAGAGATGGATAGTTAAGGTGTGTCCCTGGATGGATGAATGACTATATAATGGAATACTGTTTGTATATCAAAAGGAAGGTATTTCTGCCATGTACAACAACATGGATGAACCCAGAGGAAATTTTGCTGTATTGAAATACATTAGCCACAGAAAGACAAATACATATGATCTCACTTACATGCAAAATTATACTGGAGAAAGTCACAGTGATAGAAGCAGAATAGAATGGTGGTAACCAGGGGTTGAGGTGGCAAAAATGAAAATATGTCAGCCAAAGAATAAAAACTTTAAGTTGCAAGGCAAACTGGTTCTGGGGATCTGATGTGCAGCTTGGTGGACATGTGGCTAATAACAATGTGTTTTATATATGAAATTTGCTAACACAGTTTATCTTCAATTCACTCATGACACATACACTTACACACAGGGTAACTATGAGGTAGTGGATGTGTGCATTAATGTGTGGTAATCATTATATAATGTATACATATATAAAATCATCACTTTGTAGACCTTGAGTATATACAAGCTTATTTGTCAATTAAATGTTTTAAAATAAAAATAAACATATTCAAATAAATAAAACTCATCTGTAACTCAATTAGAGTAAACAATTAGTCACAGGTAACATTTTGATATCCTTTCCATCTCTTAATTTGTCTCTGCTTATATATTCTAAGAAAAAAATATATATAATACTTTTTCATTGACATTTGCTCATAAATATAGACTATATATAGGGTATTGTTTATGTGTCTGCTAAGTGAGAAGTTAGGAATTCAAAAATGTATTGATTTTTATAATTAACATCATCATGTGAATATTTTCTAAATTACTAAAACATTTTTCCTATTGACCTAAATAAAGAAAGGACTGGTTGACAATTAGGGATCAGATATTGACCTAGACAGGTGAGTAGTCTATTTCCCAGAGATATACTGAAGCATGAATTTGTCTGATTGGACAACACAAAGATTCTTCTCTCACTCAGTAACTTATTAAAGAAAAAAGAGTTTCAAAATACATTAACTATTTTGCTTTAATTGATTAACATATAAGTAGTGTTATTTTCTTAATATCAGACTAGTCATTTTATAGCAATGTTTACTATTTTTTTTAGGTTATTGCTCAGTGCAGCCTATTTTCTATACTCTAGTGTTCTTAACAGGGAAAGTGACTTTTGACAGTCACATGGCTAATATATGACATTGTCAGATATTTAGATAAGTACAAGTTCAGTTACTTCTACAACACTAAATTCCTTGAAAATATCAAGACTTACATTTTCAACTTTCTTGAACACAATATAAAGAGCAGGCCTTTTTCTCACATCTGAACTCTTTTGCCATTTCATCAGCCAGCTATCCAGTAATGTTGCTTGTTCTCCCTCCTTGGCATATCCTGCGTTCCACATCTCTGTACCCCAACTCCACTGTCTTCTATGGGCCTCATTGATCGGGATCTATCACATGATGCATCAATAACTGACTTTGTCTTTCTTCCTTCAGTCTTTTTCTCCTCTAACAAAGGTTGTCTTGATGCTAGAGACAGCATTCTAAAATTCAAATCAGATCAGATCTTGTACTTCCCTACAATTCTCCACTGGTTTGTATTGTCCCCAGCATGCCATCCAACTCCCCTAAACCTCTCTGGTCCTTACCTCTGCTGTTTTCCTGTCCATCAAGGTATGTCACAGTGTCTTCCACAGGTTGGTTCCCACTCATGTTACATTGTCCTGTAGAGAATTCACAGGATGGAGCTTACATGACCAACTTGGGAAATCGGTCCTTCGTTTCATAAGCCTCTTCCAATGGGAAGAGGCTGTTCATTTTCAGAGCACTTAAGACTTAATACCATTAACTGTTCACTCATCTTTTTTTTAATAGTCTGTTTATTAGACTCGGTTTTTTTTTCTTTTTTTTTTTTTTTTTTTGGTGCTGGGGATTGAACCCAGGGACTTGTGAGGCAAGCACTCTATATCCCCAGCCCTGTTCACTCATCTTATGCCTGGCAAGACTATAAGCTTTTCAGTGGCAATGACTTGGACATACTCATTAACTCAATAATCAGTTTCTTAAGTTCTCATTCCATGATGGGAGTCTATAAGCTTTCCACTGGAGCTTAATAAATGCTCACCAGCTAAATTTATGTATATATTAAGACTTATGTGATCTAGTCTACATTAATCAGACTTAGAAACAAAGGCTATTTCCAAGTTGGGAATCTTCATGTCTTACATCAAAACAGAAGAATGAACTGAATCACAAGAGAAGAGAAGGGGGACTGCTATCTCTGAACAAGAGAGAGGGGTGTTCGGTGTCCACCAGTTAATTCCCCTCTGTTGTTTTTCTCAAGGGTGTACACAGAAAGCTGCTTTTCTTGCAACAATACAAATTTTTTGGCTAGGCACCATTAACAAATGTGTTAAGTCCCTGTGACAACTGATTGATTTTACTCTAAGGTTATGAATACAAAACAATGAGTGTTGGTATGTAACGTGCATTTTAATGATGTCACAGCAAAAGTAAAGGATGAGAAAGATAATTTAATTTGCTTTCTCTGAAAGGTCAGTTCTCCTGAGATAAAAATTATCACTTAGGGTACCAATGCCTTTTCCAGAATTCTTCCCCTTCTGCTCTTTCTCTGGCTCCTCCATTCCTTAGGGATGGGAACATTTATAGTTAAAGACAATTACACTGTATTGTTTGGAACAAAAGTGGGTTGGTAGAGGAGAGCAGAGGATACCTCATGTTCCTGAAATGAATACACAGGTACACACACACACACACACACACACACACACACACAAACATGTACGTACCTTTGCCCATAATTTCATCATTATTGTAGCACAGCTTAAGTCACTTTCAAGTATACAGTTTTTAAAAAAGCAAATGAATACAAGTGGATATGAGCAATTAAATACATTTGCCAGTCTTTGTGTATACACAGAAATGGAGGTTTCTATAAGGAAAAAAAAAAAAAAACTATACTTCAGGTTGTCAAAGCTTATCCCAAAGTGATTATAAGTAAGATCTTTGGGCAGAATTGAATCTTTCACAGCAGCAGGGATCCACACAGGGGTCTTTAAAATCTTGGAGCTCTATGTGGAATTGTAGAATCCATAGATTAATATCTGACTCTACCCAAACTTTCAGTAAATAACCCTTTATGCTTCACTCAGTGGTAGTTTTCATGAACAAGGAAACAAATATTTAGGAGATAATTATTCATAGTAGAAATTTCTTTAAAATATATATTTAGCTTTAAGTTTCACAGAGTAACACGAAAGTGGAATTTTAATGACATATATTTAATCAAAATTTCAAGAGGTAATTGAAAATACATCATAATTGTGCCCTTAAGAAAGCAAAAAAGTAATATCTGATATTAAAAGTACCACAAATCTGTGCATTAAATAAATAGTAATGAATACCCAAAATATAAACAGAAGATCAAATAAGGATACAATAATTGGAGTCCATGAGGAACAGTTGTCCAAGGAGGAGAGAGATGTTTTTGTTAAAAAGAGATGTATATGTATGAGAAGACGAGAAGAATTCCAAAAGATGGACTCAAATATCTATCTATCTATATTCTATTTATCTACCTATCAATGCTCTGATTAGCAAAATTAGAAGAAGTTGAATAGGAGTCAAGTGAAAATGCAGTTAAGTCCCCATCAGTTGAAGACAGGTTGTGGCAAAACATGTATTCACATATCTGTACAGTGGAGACACTCAGACTCATCACCATGTTGTTCCCCCTTGGGCCTAAGTCATGTTTCCTATTCAGGCTGCACTATATATGGAAAGACAATGGCTACTCTAAGCCTTCAAACCTGAGGGTCCCTTCATGAGTGGAAGATCCTATTATCATCTTCAAAGACAAAGACGTGTAGGTTCCTTTCTTAATCTCAATGCAGGCTGGACTTACATAAACAATTAATCCACCCAGGACCAAAACTAGGGAGATCATCTATGATGGGAGTGAGAAGAGACAGGATATACTGGTGGAAATTTTCACTTTCTACACAGAATCATTGGTTTCCTGAAAATTGTCTGCAAAGTAAATTTCTGTAAATCCTACCATATTCTCTCTCAGTTTTGTGAGAAAGCTGCTGCTTCTATAGCTCTTGTCTTGTGTTTATTTGACCTCCTTTCCACTAAGATATTAAAATCACAGGAAAAAACATTAAAATCTGTTCAAAATGGCATCAAATGAAAAGTAAACTTTTTATAAGCTATTATTACCAATAATAAACCAAAGTCTCAAAAGACTAATTCATGTTATCTATTTTCTCAATTGATATAATAATGTCTGTGGTGAAGAGCAAAAATATAGCTCAGTTGAACTGAACACTCGTTAAAATCCCATGGGCTCTTGCAGTTTCAGTTCTCAGTTGCCTGTAGGATAAGGGAATAGACCCTTGATATTCCACTACAATCCAGTGTGGAAACTAAGGGACTTTACAAACCGAGAGCCAGGCAATAGAAGAGATACAAACACTAGAAAGAAAATAGTGATTTCAAATACAAGCAAATGTACAAGGAGGAGCCAACAATTATAATTAAATAATACAGGAAAAATGCAAAATAAATTAAATGCTTGGGAACTAAGCTTAGTGGCTAAAACGCTTGACCAGGACGTTCAGAAGATATTCATCACTACTTCAAATAACACATATCAAACCAACTCACTTATATTGCAAACTTTGTGGAGAATGTTATTCTCTGGAGAGACCCATATTTGTTGTTGCTTCCCAAAGCTTAAATTTACCTTTAGGAATAATATGGGTAAGAATGTTCCCCCAACAAATAAATAAATAGTAATGAAGAGAGATGTGTACTTTGGGTAGCTCAGACAGAACTGATGAGATAGTATTCAGCCACTTCCTATTTAACTCTCAAGACTAGAGGACATTGAAGGCAGGGTAATAATTATCAGAAAGATGGGGAAGCCCAGCCTCAAGAGCAGAAGAATAATAATTAAGAAAATGTACTGGCAGGTGAAAACAAGAAACAAACAAACAAAAAAATGTTTTCCAACACTTGCCTGTTAGGAGTGCCCAATTCATTAAGAATTATTTATGTAATGCCAAAACATGCATCAGCCTTCATTTTGGCATTATAACAAGCGTCATTCATTTTTGCAACTGATAGTAATGAAAAGCAGGCAGATCAAGGAAAATGAAGTACTCCCATTCTCTTGAATACATTTTTTCCCAGGAAATTAAAAAAAAATGGTTCTCTTTATACCCAAGAAAAGCTCTGTGAGAAGGAGCATTAGATTCCATATGTAAAGTATAAGCCACCCTTTCAATGCAACTCTTGGCTTATTTGCTGCATATGTACTTGTATTTCTGCACATCAGACTTGCATTTTCCAACCCTATGTCAGAGAAACAAGCACAGAAGAGAAGTCCTCCATGGAAGTCCTCCATGGAAGGAAGACGGTTACCTTCCTGAAAAAACTAATATTTTCATCTGAAAGAGTCTGATCTGACTCTTAAATACAGGTAAAAAAAATCTAGTATTGCTCCCCAAAAGGAGGTCTCTTATTCAACTATGCTATAGGATGCTATTCTCATTAAAATACATATGAATGTCGCAGCAAAGTTGTACCCCTCTGAAGTTTTATGATTTTACAGTCTGTCCAGTTGTACGTGGCAGTCCCATACCAATTTCTCTGTGTACGAAATTGCTGACCTTCACACCTTGACAGTTTGAAGAAAAATGATTTTAACCATGCTGATGGTTAAATAAGTGGGTTTGTTAAATAATAATCAATGCAGACATATCCACAATCCCCCTCTAAAGTTTTACAATCTTAACCTTACTTTTAATAAGTCTGAAAATTTTTGAATCACCCTTTCAAAAACATTTGGCACTGTGTTTATGAGAACAAGTTACTTATAAGATCACTGATTACACCCTCCCCACAAATTTTCTTGATCAATTTCTTCTTCTGAACACTTATTGACCAGTAAAGTAATGACTAGAAATGCTTTCATCACATCATTTGTGTCTGATATTTGCAAATTTTCAAATCAATTCAAAACTTGCCTCCAGGACAGATGAGGGGCCTGAGAATCCAGAGAACTAAGAAGTGGGGCTGTTTTCCAAGTGAATAGACCAGCCAGGGGATAAGGCCCCTTCTTGTCTCTGTCCTGACCTGATATTTTTGTCATCAACACCATCTCCTTCCCCTGTCACGCTCTTACACCTCTGCATCATCCAGGCAGAAACAGGCATATAATCATTTCATTTTTGTTTGTTTGTTTCTCTTTTGTTTGCTGCCTGGTAAAATATGAAACCAAATGTTTGAGCCGGACAAGTTCACTTTTTCAGGAACAAAGGGAGACAAGATCTCCTACATTTTACTCTTACATTAGGCTGGGTCACTTCATGAAATTCAGACAGCGTCTGTATGGCACAGTTCAGTTATCTACCTCTTGCTCATCAGCCCAAATCCAGGAGCCCTGCATGCATGGGTGTCTCCAGTTCGTTGCTCCCTTGCGACCATGGCCTCCTGTCATATGTGCAAACCATCTGCAGCCTTCCAACAAGGCATCTCCCCCAGCCAGTTAATCAGCACCCATCCCCTGACTGTAGCCTGACTAGACTAAGTAGACAGTGTCACTATTAAGCCACTGAGAATCAGATGCCATGTCACACATGCAGTTTCACAAGAGTGGCTATAAGAGGGACAGCAACCTCCCCGCCTGGTGACACTGTGATGGCTGGCTCAGTGGACAAGCAGACTAGAATCTCATTAGCCTCTTTCCTGACTGCAGTATTGCATGTTAAGCATCTGTCTGTTTTGATTTCAGTTCTTAGCCTTGGGGTTTTTGGGGGGAGTATCCCTCCAATCTAAAAGCCTTGTCACCAACCCTAGTTTTAAATGTGGCTGAATTTTTTCAAAATCTTTTTGCCTCTCTGGCCCAACTTTAATATTACCCATTGTTATCTCCCCACCTACATTCAAGTTTTATCATTACCTGATGTAATTTCCTTTGTGTTTGTGCTCCCTTCATAGCTCAGAATCCTCAAGGTATTTTATTTATCTTGACAGAGACTGGGAGCCAGTCTTTTTACTGGTTTATTACATGATGCTTAACCAAACTACTTCCTGTCCCAGAGGTTTCATTTAAATGGAGTTTCCATGAAACATCTGACTTTGCTTCCCACTGACTTACTTCTAAATGACCTGTGTATATCAAGTGACCAACATTCCATACTCAATCAGTTGTTAAAATTGCATGCTATCTCTGGACCTACTGGTATCCTTAGGAGAATCTAAGGATGCACATCCTCTCTACCTATAAACTCTTTTACCACACCAATAGGAACATTGAAGCAAAGGGTACAATCATTCTATTCCTCAACAACTTCACATTTTTGTAGATTTGCTGAGCACCTGCAAGCTTTCTGTACAGCATTCAAATATGCTTTTGTTGGTGATTGACATTGGACCATACCTCTTTTCCTCAAAGTTTTTTTCCATTCCATAATGAAGGACAGCATTTATTCTATTTCAAGCACTGGAGTTTTAAACAGATAGGACCCAGCTTCCAGCCCTCAAGAGCTTTGTGTCTATGCAGAAAAGTTTTGTCTTGACCTTGGCAATTTGCACAAGCTTATAGTTGCAAAGTACAACCATCAGTGGTCCAAAAAAGGCAGTTGATGAGTCTTACCTAAGACTGTTTTATGTGCCAGAGATGGTAGAGTGGAATTTATGCACATAGAAAGTACAGAATGACAGAAGGAAGGCCTTTGGTCTGGAAGACAATTGAGATGACATAACAAATGCTTTAATTTTATGTTTGGAAGAAGAGAGACTAGAGAATGAAATTGAAGTGATTTTGAATGTCAGAATCTGGTAGGTGATGAATAATCAATGTGTCAAGCACAGTGACTCACCTCTAATGCTTAATTCATTAAAATGTATACAATTTTTGGTTGATTGTTCCACGAATGATTTAGTTCAAAAACAGCAAGGTAACAGAGAAGGAGTCCACCCTTTAATCCCTGGAAGATTATAGTGGCTCATTTGTCATATGTGCTCCATTAAATGTATTTCTTTTGAAGACCAAAAAAAAAAAGTTAGACTAATAATAATCACATCTTCTTTATCATCTACCATGCCAGACATCTACCATACTGGGCATGCTCCTTTCATGATCCAAATCACAGTAGCCCTATGAAACACCCATTTTCATTGTCCTTTACTAAGGCAGGCTCTGAGACTCTGAGAGTCAAGCATCTTGTACTTGTGAAACAACCAGTAGAAGATGCAGCTGGGATTCAAACCATGGCCCCTTGGATTATGGGGAAGGCTCCATCTGCTCTGCTCTAGAAACCTACCTAGGCTGCACTCTACTCAGCCTTTGATCTAACACAAGAGGAGAATGGATTCTGGATCTTAGAAGGAGTACCCTTGGACTTCCCAGTATATCCTTTAGAGGGGTTTCTGAATCAGACTGGGGCTCGGTTCTTTCTCTGTGCTCTCTTGCAGATGGTGCAGGCTATATTACTGCCAGGTTCATGCATGCTGTTCTCCCATTTTGCAAGTAAGAGTCCATGATAGTAGGACCATGCCTCATTCACCTCACTGTGCTCAGTTCCTGGCTTTGTAGGTGTCCAGTGATGGTTGTTGAGCTTTATTGAATCTGTCTAGGATTTGTACTGGGGGCAAGTATGATACAGTATCTAGCTCACAGACCTGGAACTAGGTCCCATGCTCCAGAATGTCAGACATTGATAGTATAACTGGGAGATCCTTACTCTCTTTGAACCTCAGTCTCCTCTTCTATTGCGCCCTTCCTCGTGATTATTGTGAAGATCAAGTGAAGATAAGAAGGTGAACTAAGCACCCAGCATAGCATCCAGCTCACAGTCAGAGAATCACATCAGGATTCCTTTTTCTCTCCTCTTCTCTCATGCTAATTTTGAAGGTGACTTTGGGAAATGAGCATCCTTTGAAACCTGGACATTCCAGAATTCAGAGTCTTCTTGTGTTTCAACTATTCTTAGATGTACGCTAAGTGGCCTGAAGCCATTAATGATTCACTCATTGGTCTTAACAAGCTAATATGCCCCCAAAGGTGCCTTTATAACACAAGCAAAGGAAAGCAAAGGGTTGAACCATTTATTCTGTGAATTTGATTGATGTCGACAGGCAATCTGGACAGCTGAGGTCCAAATGCACATTTTTTTCCCCCTTCTCCTTCATGGCAGGATTGATTTGGACCTGACTCCTCTAAATAATTGCCTTCACTCCCCTAAGACATGTCTTTTACTTTGTGGGTGTAGACAGATATAAAAAAACAAGTATTATTTTAACCTCCTCAAAACATTGAAACTTTCAAACACAGAGAGGTTAATTGATTTGACAAATGTCACACAGCTCCTCAGTCACGAAGCTGAGAGACAGCCTCCAGGTCTCCAAGCTACCCCTCCTCTCAACACATTGAAGAAACTGTTACAGCTGCTTAAATGCATCTATGCTTTAAATAGAAATAATAACCTTTACAATCACACATTTCTTCACTTTTGGGCACAGAAAAACTTAGTATGAAGCTAGTATAATAATGAGGTAATCACATATGAGGAATTTTTATTATTCCCATTACTTGAATGTCTTCTGCTTTAAACTTGTACTTTGTACTCAGGCAAAGCAGACAGTAGATATTTGGGGGAAAAACAGATTAAAGCCCTTTATCAAATTGTAAATAAAGCAATTGGAAGACATAAATTCATTAGAACAAGTGATTTTAAAAACCCTGAGCAAGGTACTATGTATTAGAAAGTCAGAGTACACATCTTGGACTCCCAGCAGAGTCTGCTCCACATAGGGATGGACAAAGTACTACCCAGGGAGATGTCAGTGGTCATGGTGGGAAGGAGTGGGGCTCTGTCTGGGATCTGTGCTAACTGTCCACAACACTGTAGAGTGGAAGCTCTAGGCTCTAGCTAGACTAACTCTAATGAGTTTTACTTACAACCTCATGAGATAACCTAGAAGAATAAATGTGAAAAATAGTGAAGGACTATATTAATAAATGACTATAAAGGAGAAAACTAGACAATGATCAGTACCAGGCTGGACACAAGGGCTGCCTCCATGAAGCAAATATTATGTACCCAGAGAATTATGCACCAAGAAGAAAAAAATCCCTATCTGCATTGACATTTGGTCAATATCCCCAGTTGCAACTGAGTGGTGGGGAGGAACATTCACTTACAAGGTGCTTTAACTGTGTTTATGAATATTATGCCAGAGATTCTCATTATAACCCCATTTTTTCATGAGATGGCCATGTGAAGTCCATGAAGGTCAATTCATTGTCTTGCTCAAAATCACATAGCATGCTTCTCTATAAAAGTAGGATTTGTAACTCAGGGCAGTTGGGTTAGAGTTGTCCTCTGGAGGCATGAATGTAAGATCAGAGAGAAGAAAGGGAAAAGGCTTGAAGAGTCACTAACTTCCATTTTGCAGATGAGGTGCTGAACCTAATGGAAGTCAGAAACACCTGCCTCCTCTGATCCCAGTCGTCAGTCTCCCACCCCCTTACAATTAATTGAATGTTCTTGCACACTACCTTGTTTGCTATCTCAAGTGCTCATTGTACTTGCTCTAAGATGTTTTCCTAATACGTAAATCTACAGAAGGTGAAGGGACTAAACATATAGTAAGTAAGACTCAGGAACCTCTAAATCTACTCTGGGAACTGACTTGCTCTGTGACTTTGAGCAGATTCCTGAATTTCTTTTAGCTCTCTTATGTTTAAAATTGTAATAATGCCCCTTTTCTTCCTTCCCTTTAAAATGAAGAGATTATACTAACAATGTACCATGATAATTTATGTTACTATAAAGGTTAAAATGCTATGCAAATACACGATGTTTTATTAAGACAGTTGCTCTGATGGCTATTATAGAAAAAGATAGTATATAGGATAATCAGTCAATCAAAGTGTCCTGAATACTGCATGGGTACTGTAGAGAGAACAAAAAAAATTTTTTTTGCAAGATCATAAGAATTTAAAGGGGATCATCAAGCTAAATAGAGGTGATGAGTAGCTTCACACTCAGTGGAAGCATTGCTTGCTAAAGATTAAACGGGTGGTTCACATCTTAGAAGATGCAAAATTTCAGAGGAAAAAAAATTGAGATTTCACAGAGAATGTGGAATTTCATTGTGTTCTGATAATGAATGGGTGGGACAGGGAAGGGCAGAAAGGAAGAGATATTCTGGTGGAGAGCATACTCTTCATAATGACAGGCCTTTCTGTCTTCCTTGATTGGCACACTGCAGAGCCATCTACCTGGCCATGGTAACATAAATACTTAGGATTTATCAGTGAATGACAACATGAGCAAGATTGGCATGTGCAAATGAACCAATGTGCTGGAGCAACTGTGGTTGTCTTACAGACAGGAGAAGGTTCCTGATGGAGCTCAGTGGAAATTAAGATGGAAGAGTGAGATGCAGACAAAGCTGAGAATGATATGGAATAGAAGAACCAACTTCCTAGGAGTAGGTGCCATGAAGAGCCTCAGCACAGTGTTATTTCTAGTTGGACAGATTCCCAGGAAGGAGAAGCTTTTACCTATGTCCTGAGGAATCCTTAACACCCTCGTTCAACATGGCTCACACGTGTGTGCACTTTTCATAGCTGAGCTTAGCTTTCTGTCTCAGTCCTAAAGTAGTATATATCATAAAGTAGAGTAAGAGATACCAATAAGCTTCATTGGTAAGGGTTTGTTACAAGATGAAGCATTTTATCACACATTATTGTATCTGAAGAATCTTCATTATTAAATAATTGCAGATAACATGGTATCCTGTATTTCCTATATTTCAAACATGTGTGTTTACCATATTTTAAGAATGTGGGCTGTGCCTCTGCCTTCAGTACATGGCCCAGCCCCAATCAGATTGTAAGGACTCAAGAGTGCCTTTGTGAATAGGAATATGTCTTAATCCATTAAGTAGTATATCTTGATGTTATAATTTATTTCCTGTTATGAAAATACAGCACTTCATATTTCAAAGAGATTGTCTCTTCTGCTATGTGGTTAAACATCTTTGGTTATCAAATACATCTTCAAGTGCTTTTGTGACATTGTCTATACCAAATTCAATTTCAGTAAGTTCTTCTTAAGGACATCCCCAAATAGTCAAGGCTACTTAAGATCACATCTTAGAAAATATCTCTACACCTGCTTTTATGACTAGGCAGAAATATAAGAATCATGCCTTGAACATTGGAATCGGGCATTCCTTCACTGCAATCAGAAGCTATAAAAATAAAATGTTCAATATGAATTTTTCAGATATGAAGGCATGTATTTCCTTTAAAAGTAAAGGAAGTAGTGAGAATATGGATTGGCAGTGTCCTCTGAGATTTTTAGGTGGTAGTCTCCCAGTGAGGAAGGAATGAAAGTCCATCAAGCATGACAAAATCATGGTCACAAACACCTCTGCCTATGAAAATTAACTGAGAAATAAAGGCTAGAAACTGGTTTTGAAATTTAGTCGGCTCTAATTCCAGTAATTACAAAAATGTCTTAGATAAATACTTCTCAGCAATCAGCGACCAGCAATCTTAGAGATTTCTGATGAACTTTTAACTCATTCTGAGAGATGAGGCATATCCTTTCTGCAGCAATTTTACCTGCAGAGTTTACTAACAGGTGTCCCAAGGAGTGAAAATGCACAAGGGCCTTCTTTTCACACCAGAAACTTCTGTCTTCCCAGAACCCTGACTGTGGTCAACATGTCTTGCTGTTGAATGAAACTCTCTATGGCATAACAATCACATAAGCATTGCCAATTACAGAGATGGGAACACACATACACACACAAAGTGTAAGTTGGGAGATGTACCTTCTGCTGCCAACTTGCAGACCTTTGGTTTGCTTCTGGGTATGATCAAAATATTTTAATATAAGCATAAAAACACCCCAAGGAAATGCAGTCATCATTATGATAGCATGTTAGAACTCACCCTGGATACCATTCTTTACAATACTCACACTATCTCTTCGAAGTAGACAAAATTGAACTAAAATCATCCTTGCCTTAGAAGAGGCATTCATCTCAATATCCCTGGCCTCTGCCTTGTGACCCTCTGAACACTGATTTTTCCCTTAGGAACCTCTTTTCTAGTCTTTTATAAATTTAATTTATTTTTAAAAAAATTTTACAGACTGCATTTTGATTCAATGTACACAAAAGGGGTACAACTTTTCATTCCTGTGGTTGTTCACAATGTAGATTCACACTATTTGTGTAATCATACATGTACATAGGGTAATGATGTCTGACTCAGTCCACTATCTTTCCTTCCCCCAGCACCTCCTGCCCCATTTCCCTCTACACAATCCAAAGTTCCTCCATTCGTCTCTCACCCCCCTGCTACCCCCTCTCCTTATGTATCATCATCCACTTATCAGAAAAAATATTCAGCCCTTTGGTTTTTTGGGCTTGCCTTATTTCACTTACCATGATATTCTAATCTTTTTTAATTTAATATTTTATTTGTTTTAATTAGTTATACATGACAGTAGAATGCACTTTGATACATCATATATAATGGAGTATAATTTCTCATTCTTCTGGTTATACATGATGTAGAATCCCACCAGTCATATAGTTATATATGTACACAGGGTAATAATGTCTGATTCATTCTATTATCCTTCCTATCCTCATAACCCCAACCCCTTCGATCCTCTCTACCTAACTTAAAGTAACTCTATTCTTCCCTAGCCTCTCACCTCCATTGTGGATTATCATCTTCATATCAAAGAAAACATTTGACTTTTGTTTTTTGGGGATTGGTTTATTATGCTTAGCATGATATTCTCCAGCTCCATCCATTTACCAACAGATGTCATAATTTCATTCTTCCTTAAGGCTGAGTAATATTCCATTGTGTGTACCACATTTTCTTTACCCATTCATCTATTGAAGGGCACCAAGTTTGGTTCCATAGTTTAGCTATTATGAATTGAGCTTCTAGAAACATTGATGTGGCTGCATCACTGTACTATGCTGATTTTATGTTCTTTGGGTATAGACCAAGGAGTGGGATAGCTGGGTCAAATAGTGGTTCCATTCAAAGTTTTCTGAGGCATCTCCATACCACTTTCCATAATGTTTGCAACAATTTGCATTCCCAGCGGGAATGTATGAGTGTACCTTTTTTCCCACATCCTTGCCAACATTTATTGTTGTTTGTATTCTTGATAATTGCCAGTCTGTCTGGGGTGAGATGAAACCTTAGAGTAGTTTTGATTTGTATTTCTCTAATTGGTAAAGATGTTGAACATTTTTTCCCTTATATTTGTTTCCTAGTCTTTTGAATGCTCCTCTTAACACTGACCCCTCTTTGATACACCTTAGACTACCTGAACACATCAGCCACTCACTTTTACATTCCAAATCCTTCCAGAACACATCTGGTGCCCTCCAACTCCTCATTTCTTTCACTTGAACTGTCATTACTTTCTCCTAATCACACTATCTTCATATTAACCCTCTACCCTAGTCCTGGCAATCAATCAGATTCCAGGCTCAAGGGTCTCACTAAAGAGAGATTAATGAAGAGACCATTCTCAGAGTGAGATAGGGGAAAAGAAAACCAAAAGAGCAGCATGAAGGACCCAAACCAGCAACAACAGGAAGCCACCACTGCCCCTGAGGGAATCAGTGATAGCAGGTGCCAGAGAAAGGTAACATGATAGATGCTCTGGCCATGGAAGGACAGCCACCAAAAACAAAACAAACAAACAAACAAACAAACAAACAAAAAAAACCATGGAGAGACAGTGAGTGCAGGGAATAATCTTCCATAGCTGTCACCCTGAAGAAATGGTGCCCGTGTGTGACAGCAGAGCCAGAATGAGTCACCTGATTTTCTATACTTGATCTGATCACCTCAATAATTCGAACTCTCCTCACCTTCCAATGCCCTACAGAATAAAACCCAACCCTGGCATGCAAGACCCTCTTTGTCTCTGTCTTACTGACATCTCTGTACCATCCCAGTTACTCTTTGCCTCCTGGAACTATTTTACACCATTACAGTAGAATTTTTTTGATAGTTTTCCTCATACACCATGTAGCTTCTTTCCTTAAGAGTTTATGAATCTTTCTCCAGAACATTCTTCCTTCTGTCTTTACCAATGGAACTCAAATTCCATCTCCTTTAGGAAGCCCGGACAGACAAGCTACATAATCCTATCAATATTTATTATCTAGAACTTTCCACCAAATTCATTTGGACTGTATGAAACTTGTGGTACTATGCTCTTTTGACCAATAAAAATGGAATTTCTTGTGTAGAATTCTGTGTGTCTTGCCCACAGGGAGGACTCCTGAAGGTAAGACAATGTCTTATTTTGTTTAATTCCTCAACAGGCAGCAGAGTAGCAAAAATGGTGACTGATGTATACAGGCTTATGGACCTGGCTTGCACAAAGGTGAAGATTTTATTTGTCTAGGCCACAAGGAGCAATAAACATATCAATCATGATTTCTCTGTAAATATTTGTCATTTGGAATATAAAGCATAACTCAAACCTTGTCTGTCAGTTCTCATAAGTAAGGGAAATGGGTGAAAATTATCTTTTTTCATGCTGATTCTGGACTCAAAGTACCTCAACTTGCAGAAGATTCAGTTTGTAAACACAGTTTTAAGAATTGTAAAAGGTGACAATAAAATGGGCTAGTCAATGCAATTAATCAAATGCCCTCATTAGCAAAACACCATGGATAAGACAGTAGATTTTATAAAACACATATTAATACATATGAATGAACCAGGTAGAGGTTGAGGTACCTTGTTTGTGATCCCTTTTGGTCACAAACTGCTTCTGATTATGTTGATGTCACTCAAAATACCAGGCCCTCGGAAGCTGAGACCTAAATGGGACTGACAACCAGATACAGCATTTGAGCCTTTTAGATTTATAGTCTATTTTCAAGTCACTTTTCCTTCTTTATTCATTAAAGAAAAGGAAAAGAGAAATGCCACCTGACCAACAATGACCAATGAGTATTCATAAATCTCTCTCAAGTCCTATCAAAACTAAGGATTCCCTGGTAATTCTCCTATAAAAGGAAATGTCAAATTTATTCCAAAACAGGGGAGTTGGAGGGGACATGTCTGACTGCATTCAGGAAGCCAGGGCTTTTGAGAAAAATTAGCTCCTGCTTCTTCTGGAAGGAGTCACATTTTTGGCCTCTCATTTCACGAGAAAACTATTTGTTGTGAAATGTAAGGATTCCAGCCTGTGTGTCCTGCGTGTGTGCAAATCCCCACCCCTCACCCCCAATGGCATGGTGACATGAGTCCCCATCCCTTCACGCCTCATTAGGGCCAGGCTGGGCCAGCTGGCCAGGCTGTCCCTGTCCTGAGGCCTGGGCACCATTGTCCCAGAGCTCACCCGATCCACATCCCTTTGAAGCTGCTCCAAAGAAACTTTATCCCTCTGTTCCAGCTGGCATTTCATTAAGCCCTAGCTTCACAGGATTTTTCCACTCCCATTGACACATCAGAGCAAAGATGTAGCCATTAAAGTAATGAAGAAAAAGGGAGCGAGCAGAGGAAGAACAGTTCTGAGGGGAAATTGAAAAGGAGTACGAGGTTATTTAAAAAATAAAGGCCAACTGCAGAAAAATAAAATGTACCCACTCTCTCATGGCCCTCTCTTTCTTTTGCTCTCTGTTTTTCTATCCTCTATGTGTGTGTCCTAAACTGTCCAAATTTTTCACAAAGCCTCATGAGGAGCTGCTTCAGAGAGGCACCAGGTCTGTGAAAAAGCCAGCAGTCACAGGTCTAAATTAGAAGCAGCAGATAAGAATCCCAAAGTCATTCTGAACATACATGAAGGCTAGGGAACTCCTCACTGAAGATGCAGTGAATTTTAAATCTAACCTTTCTTGCTCTGAAAAGAAACCATTGCCTCTCCTATTGCTTAGACATCAAGCCCACCTAAGTTACTAGCCACCTGAATGTGACCTGCTTCCCTCTGCTGGTCTTGCTCCTCCATTGCCCAGCCTGGAGGGTCTATCTCACACTGTTTCTTCTACTTCTTCAAGGGAACATTGGCTACATACTTACCTGACCATAAAATCTTTTTGAGGCTTACTTACTCCATGGGCCATATATCTCCAAGATTTTAGTTTTCTCCAAAATTAAATTTTAACTTTAAGAATCAAAAGAATGGCATTGTTTTGTTGCTCTCTCTATAAACAAAGACTTTACTCAAGATTCTAGACTGAATTTTTATTTCCTGTGTTATCTGCCCAAAGTATCAGCAGACCTCGGCTACCTCAAAGACACAGACATGCAGGCTGTTGCAAAAGGCCGTTAAGCTTCCAAACCAGCTGTGACAAATCCTAAGCACTAAACCTACATATTTTTCTCCCCTGGGCCCTAATTCAGGCATTGTGATTTAATTAACACACTTGTTTTTCTATTGTCTCTTCCCACAAGAATTAGAAGCAGTGACCTAGAAGTGGGTTCTCAGACATATGCCTGATGACACAGGGTAAGTGACAGCTGACATGAATTTGAAGGAAGGAACAAACATAAAAAAGCAAAGTCAATGAACAACTGAATTACTTCACAAATACAATTTGATGTCTATGAAAATGAATTTTGAAGTCTATTTAAGAACTGCTATTAAAATAAAAAGGCACATATTCGTAAAAGATGTGCTACAAAAATGGCTAAAATTTGTGTTAAGAAGCTAAAAGTATCAGGTGTTTAAAATATTTATTCATATGCTCCCTCTTATTTCAAGTATTTCAGATAGAATTGTGGGTCATCCACACAAAGTTTATGAAATCAGTTCTTATTTATGTTCTTCCATTAAAAGGCATGGAAAGAAACACTTGTTTATATATTTATATAACTGAACAACTTTCATGATTAAGAAAGAGTTATGAGTCTCAATATAAACCCACCAAAACAAGTGAGTCACAGGAAATACATCCTGCAAATAAATAGAGTCATATAGGAGGAGATTTTGGGTCCAGAGAATGATAAACCCATGTTTAAATCTTAACATTTCCTTTTCTGCATTGTCATTGAGTGATTCTGATCATATCTTTTATTATCTCTGATTCACCCTAGACAATATCTTGTAGGAATTAAGTGAGATGATATATGCTTTCCAGGATTTGGTATTGGGGAAGGGCATTCAATAAGACATTTGACAACACATGGGGTAGTATATAACTGAATAAAATCTTCAGAAAAAAAAGAATTAATCAATAGATCATTCTTAACTGGTGAGAAAAATAGAAAAGAAGAAAAATATTTCTACCTTTAAAGAAATAAAAGTTTCTTTAGAAAAAAAATGATTTAAATGATTCAGTCTACTGTAACAAAATGCCATAGACTGGATGTCTGATAAATAGAAATTTATTTCTAGAAATTCAGATTCTGTGTGTGTTCAGGGCCCACTTCCTGATTCATAGATGACTGTCTTTTTCACCCTGTGATCATGACAGGGACAGTGAGCTTTTTGTGGTCTCTTTTACAAAGGCATTAGTCCCCTTCATCGGGACTCCACTTAATCACTTCCCAAAGGCCCCCTTCCAAATATCACATTGAGGATCAGGTTTTCACTTATAAGTGTGGGGTGAAGTGGGGAGCACAAATTTTCAGTTCACAACATAAGATAAGATGCACACACGAACCAACACTTTCCCAGTAATACAAGGAAATGGCCAGTTACTGACTGAAAGATTGCAATTGCTGTGATGAAGAGAATTGAGTTACTGAGGACTGGACATGTCATGGGAGATACTCTGGTGATGACAGGACTGGATAATTTGGGGAAGGACAAAGAACACTGCAGATTTAAGGAATGAAAAATAATCCATGATGTGGGGAAGGGTCAGGTCAACATGGTGAGCTAGCTGGTCAGTCAGAAACCTCTGGTCAGGACCCATCTGGCACTCAGTCCACAGTTCCATAGCATCCACATGTCACATTCACAGAAGGTTTGGAATCTCACTTCTGCCACTTGCAAGTTCTGGCACATTGGGGAAACTGATATAGCATGGCAGTGCCTAGGTTTCCTCAGCTGTAAAATGAGCTTAATTCCTACCTTGAAAACCTATGAGGAGGATTACGTGTGGAAGTGCATGAAACTCCTGGCATGGGGCTGAGACTAAGTGGGCATATGCAATCTTTTCTATCAGTCCACAATTATCTGTTGACATCACCCTTCTGTCCTTTCTCACTGATTTTGCATTATGTTCCTTGTTTTGTCCATATTCCTTGCACTGCCTTGATTCTGATCTTTACCTAACTGCATCATTGAAATCACTCTGTGTCTTCAATTCTCCCTTTCTCTTCCCCAGATTATATCTATTAACTTGCTATCTTCCATGTTATTCACCAAGGTCTCGATCAAATCACACCTCTTTTGTAATGCATTCCAAGTTGCCTGAGCCCATTTTTATTATATACTTTAACTTTTGTTATAGCCATGGCCATAAACTGCATTGTCTTATTTTACTATCTAATGCAAGTGGCAATCTCTCATTGACTTTTGAGTCTTTATCAGGCAAGAATGCTTTTGTTAAATTTAATTTTCTCCAGGGTAAATTTATATAAGTTTGAAGAGCTAGGCTCAAATCATCTTATTCTCTTTTGCTTCTTTCTGAGGATAGAATCTAAGTTACTACTTCTGCTTTTATATTTTTCATTGCAAGAAAAGTATTCAAGGAAAATGACTGAGGAATCAAAATAAATGATCTGACAATTAATTTTAATGATCAGAATTAATTCTGAGTCCACAGAGCATCTTGAGTAATGCTTTTTTTTTTCCTTATGACCTAACCCTAACTTGAAGAGAGTCCTGATTTATAATTATTTCTAATTCTTGGATTGTAGATGCTGTGGTGTGTGTGGGTGTGTGTCCAATGCAATGGAACTCTGTATTGTCTGGTTTCATGCATGTTTTTCAAGGTTTCAAAATCCATTAACTAGAGCTTATTTAGCCTCAGCTGATATGATAGATTTTATTGTGTGAGTATGTGTGGGGATTTTTTTTTTTAACAGAAGCCAAGTGTGCTCTTTGGATGAATTGATTTTCTCAATCTCATGGTGAAATATTGCATTTCAGTTGTCACTTTTGATTTATTGTTTCTTTAAACATTAAATCTTCCTTTGCATTTTTATTGGTTTCATTAAAAATGTTCTGCTCATCTTTTTCATGGCCACCTCCATAAAGGCAAGGAAGGTCTCAGACAGGAGACTTGGGGGACCTGCAGGCTCCCCTCCTCTCCAGAGTCCTCCTGGATGCTGCCCTGCTATTGGCTGCATGTTCCAAAGGATTGGCAAACAAACCAACAAAAACCCTGCCTGCTTTTGTTATGGAGTTTATAAAAACATGTATTAAATCTAATAACTTTGGTGTGTAATGAGTCACAGAGCATATGTCAGAAGTATGGTGTCCAAACAGCAGTGGGCTTGAATGGCTTATCTTGCTGGCAAATGTGTTACATGAGATTTGACCCTTAAATTGAGCACTGGGAGAGATAAATAGGGTAATTAAAAGGACTCCCATACAGTCACAGGAACCTGGAGCCATCTGGTCAAGACAAAAATGAATCAGTAATGCAACTGGAAATGGTCTCCAGAGATCTTTGGGGATTGGTTTAGCATCACTGTCTCTCAAATTGTGGAGCAGAAGAAACTGACAGCAGAGATCATGAAACCAACTCTAATTAACACACACACAGCAAAGGACTCAGAAGTCCTTTCAGACGGAAATGCCTTGTACCTGAGGGACTAAAACTCAGACAATAATTTGAAAGTCCCCCAGCTTGGTAAAGACAAAAATAAAAGCATGTATTGATTGTAAGATAAGCTTGTGAAGGCCTGATACAGAAAAAGCAAACACAACAAAACAAAAACAGAAATCCCATTTAATCAGAATTTAACAAACTAGGGCTTTCAGCCTTAGAGCATTGATTTGCTACCTTTAGTTGAGAAAGTCAGGATCTGACCTATCTCTCTAAGAGATCTCTTTCCTCAACTCTTTGTATCTGTGACAATGTGGATAATTAAAATTACTTGAAACATCAGAGTAAACCATTTTTCTTCATTATTTTCTTTCTCTCTTAAAATTTAATCAAGCCATCTTACCTGCTGCAACTATTATAAAAAGCCATCCTGAGTTTTGGAGATTCAAGTTCAGCAGAGTCATACCATTAGTAATATAAATTAACACACACAAAAATCTGTAAATATTGTAGTGTTTTAACTTGTGGAAAATGTTTTAAAATATATTTTACAAATGTCAAATAGCACTTGCAAGCTTTAGTATTTACTTAGGATTGTTAAACAGTAACTACAGTGAAGTTGTGTTGACCCCCAATTCTGAAAACCCCCCTGCAGCCTGTTATATTGTAGCTTGAGCAGCATGCTTCCACATACATCACAGAAAGCCCAGCTCAAACACAAGTGCTAAGCACTCACTCTGTGTAAGACACTCTGCTTAGGAATGCACGGCAGGAGTACCACTTGCCTACTTAGGAATACCTAAGACATGTGCCTGTCCTCAAAGTATAGATCCTAAAAGGGGATCAGACATTGAGATTAGGAACATCCTGGAAGGTGTTACCAGTGAAGTTCAAGACATGTAGTCTTTAATGACAAGCAGAAGTCTCACTGGTCTCTGTCCTGTGGAACCTCACTGTGCCTCAGTATTCTCACCTGCAAAATGGGAAGTCTAACACTATACAATTATTAGTTTTCTTTTAAAATTAGAATGCATGAAGGTATACAAAGCACTTTGAGTAGCACCTGAAACATTTTAAGCACCTGGGAAACAATTAATTATTATATTTCACATTATTGTTGCAACTCTCTTGTTTGTAGTGATTATTATTTGATCCTCTTCTATACCAACTCTAGTCTGACTGTAGCTTCTTTCTTGCTCCCCAGACCCACATGTTAGTGATTTCAAGGTTTACACAATACCTGCTATTTTCCTGAGACTTTGACCCACTTCTGGGCCCAAACAAGAGACTGCATTTTCTGCAAGGAACCCTGGTTTAGGTTGAAAAGCAGTAGATACAAACACACACACACACACACACACACACACACACACACACAACATTTAATGATAGCACAGTACACACAAAGTGATTGTATGTAGTGCTTTCAATCCCACTTGGCATAAATATAGAAACCCTAACAGCCACTATGTCTGTTTCCAGTCTGTAGGCAGAATGGAGATCTTTAGGATTAGCAAGTGGCAATGGTTATCAGCAACTTGAACTGGTGATAAGGGAGCATTATGAGCAAAGTATACCAAGAGTGACCTTTCTTAAATCCTCTAACAAGTGTCCAGTGTGCAAATGAAGTTTCTGACCAGGTTAATAATATTAGGGGAGAGTATGAGACAGAGAAATAAAGGAAGCAAACTATAAAATGTGGCTCTTACCTCTGCTTGGTCACTACTTTAAGCAGAACATCTGACCATATGGGGTTTCCATTATCAGCAAAAAGATTGTACAAAAGGGTATGTAAGTTCTCTTTCCCTTACAAAAAGACTGTGGTTCCATATGGGCCATGATCCCCCATTGCATCTGTTGGAAGTTATGTTGCACACACACCTACATATCTGCAAACACATCTTCTCTCTTCATACCTTCAACACACTTTCCCTTTCCACTTTTCTGTCAATTTGGGGATTAAGCTAAAATCTCTTGTTAACATTATAATGGAATAATTAAATATTAATCACAGTTGGTTTCCCTTTACTATCATTCTGAAAATCCCTTGCCTTTTATTTTGTTGGAGCCCCACATCCTGGATCCCACGTCTCCATCTTTCCAGTTTAAATAGAAACATTTAGTAGCTATCTGACAAAAATATGGATGCGGGATACCGTTTTGGTCTTGAGCATATGTGACCATGTTCTTATTTGCCTTTCCTATCTAATTGAGTGTCACCTGGATACTAAATTTTGAGTCAAAGATTATCTCCTGTATAAATTTGAAGACTTCTCTCCATTCGTTTTAGCATGCAATATCTCTTATTTAGTAATTAAATGTGATTATGATTAGATGCTCTCTGCCCCCCACTCCTCTTTCTATGAAAATGTAGAATCTCTTTTGCCCCATTATTCTGACATTTCATAATGAAAACCTTTGTTGGGGATCTGTTCCCATGTACACCATGGTGTACATGGTGTTTATTTTGAAAAATTTTTGGAAGCATGACATTTAGATCTGAGACTGTTTTCTTGCATTACTCATTTGATAATAACTTCAGTCCTGTTTCACGTGCTCTCCTTTTCTCTAAGTTCTGTCACTCTTATGCTGTAACCATAAGATGTTCTAGTTTCTTTTCACTTTTTAAAAATATTTCTTTATCTTCTTTTTCTGCTTTCTAGATTTCTTTATTGTCTGCTCATTGGGTTGAACTTTTACATTTTGGCTCCAATTTTTTTTCTATTTCCAGTAGCATTTTCTTTTTCTCTAGAAGCTCCTTTTGCAAGGCATCCAATTTTCATTGTATAAATGTCATATCTTCACTTCATTATATGTATGATTTCTCAAATCATAATACATGTGATTGAGCCCAAGGTTTTTAGATAAATATCCATTGTTGCAATTAAATATTTATTTGCCTGGGGATTGTAAAACTCAATATTTATTAACATATTTCAAGAGTCATTGCAAAGACAATAGTAGTTATGATGTTTGCTTCCTACTCTCTGGAGTGGAATTTTCATAGCAAAGGGATTTATTTACTAACTTCCTGAGATACTTCATTTTTCTGAATAAGATTACAACCTTAGGATTAATTATACCAAGTACAACTGGAAACCCTGATGAAAAACATGGTCACCAGAGACATCTTGAAATTATTTACTCTGACAGATCCAGTTCACTGTAAATACCTATCATGTTAACATCAGCTATTTTTAAAAGAGTCAGTATGAATGTGTGTGCTTGGGAACATGTGTGTTCAGACAAGGCATGGATTTCTTGGAGGCTGCAGAGTTGGTACTGTGTGTAAGAGTCTTTTATTAAGATATGTACCTTACATGGAATAGTAGAAAAATAGAATCATGGAGTGATAAAGAGGTCCAGGAAGCCTGTGATTCTTATATCTAACTGAAGATATTCAAGAGGATCCCTTTCTACAGCATCCTTGCTGCACCAATGTGAGGGGTAAACTCTCTTTATTGAATAACTGAAAAAATTTGAAAAGTCCTCCTTGCTTTCAACCAGAGACCTATTTTATTGATAAATCTTGTATTTTTTTATTCTTTCCTTTCCCCCTCAACTTCCCCTTTATTCTTTTTTGTGCTAACATTTAAAAAGTTTCTGATGTGGCCATAAACAATCACAAAAAAATAGAGCCACAATGACATTTTCACTAAAAATCTGAGAGATTAAGCAAGTGAGGTTTATGGAATTTGTATCTAAATTCTAGGATACTCCTAATTCATTGAAGTTTCCTTTCACCATTCCAATGGAGACCATAAAGTTTGGTGTAAGTGCTCATGTACATGGGCACTATGTGTGTGTAGGTGTGCATAACTATGTATGTATACGTATGCATGAGTTAGTCTTACTTTGTTACAGGAGAAACTGGGTGAAACCAAGGTATAAGTAGGAACTCTGGATAGGGATATTAGAAAAATATTCAAAAACTGTTCTGGTATTATTTCCAGATTTGTAAAGAAAACTATTTACTGCTTCAATATCACCTATAAAAAGACCCATGCTTCTTTTCTTATTTAGGTTTTCTTAACCTCCTCAAATTCTCATTATCCTAAAATCCTCATACACCCTCCAAATGGAAACCTTATATTATGCCTTCATATTAGAATGTCGGGCACTCAATGTGTCACTTCTCCCAGAGGATTTCACATTAAGAAAGAAGATTTATAAGGATCATTCCCAGCCTAAAGTATCAATCATGATGAACTCTCACACATCGATGCTGGATACATTACTTGAAAGTATATTTCTTGGAAATATATTTTGGAAATATATTTTCAAATGGCATCTCCATATTCCAGTGATTGTTGGTATTTCTTGATCTACATATATTGGTTCGCCTTGGTGAGTTACTTTGGGTCTCTAGCCTTTATATAAAATGAAAGTGATAATAATGATAATGATGAAGAAGAGGATGCATGGAGTTGAGGGTGACCTTATGGCAACCTTTCCCAACTTACAGATACTTGGAGCCAACTACCAAAACACAAGAACTTTATTACTTTGGAGGAAAAGATATAAAGTTGTTAGGAATCTTAGTCCACAACTCAGATGTGCAAGACAGATCAGGTTCTTCTTCTATAATTAAACCTAATTTGGATTTCAAATTCTCAATCTTCAGAGTGTTGATCTTAATCAAATCAGTTTCCCTTGCTGCTTCTTCCAATTGTTTGGGAGGGCATAAATGGTGCCAAGTTGTTAGAAGAAAGGGTACATCTGGACCTTGATCATTAACCAGATAGGTTACCACTAAAATAACCTTTACCTCCATTGGCCTGCCTCTCCCTTTTGTTCAATGATTGACTCTGTTGTAAAAATGCTATACATAGGCAATATTCATGTCATACTTTTGGGTCAGGAAAATTGTCCTTGACTTCTATGTCTCAGTAAGACTACTTTGGCTATTCTTCTCCAGTCTTTCCTTACTTTGCACTACCTTATATCCCACAAATTTATCTAGCATTTTCTAACTCTCCATGTTTTTCACTAGGGTATAGATTCCATGTTCCTCTCCGTGTAACTATGATATCTATGCTTTCACCATTTCCCTCTGTTTCTTGAAGGTCACAATTATTGCTCTATTTCAGTATATTATTCCACCAAATTCTATCTATGCCCAGTGTCTTCTCTTTATCCCTAAAGACAGACTTCTAAAATATAAACATTTGTGACTCCAGGACACACAGATAAATATTGTGTTGAGGTTTGGGATTGGAAGGCATCAAAGGTGACACTAGAGTACCTTTTCCAAAAAGTATATAACATTTTAAAGCTACTCCTCAGTTCATATGATATAAACATTTGTGAAGCTTTGGAGATTACTCACATCAAATCTTTTTCCCTACTTAAACTGTTATATCATCTTAATTTTCCTCATGCTTTTTCTACTATGTAATTTTCACTTTCAGTTTTGATTTACTTACTCATCTATCTAACCACAACTGTTAAATGTCTATAGTCTAAAACATTTTAAAAGTTTTGTGCATTACCTTTCTACAGTCACACTATGCCTCTGTATGTTTACATATTCACATAAAGGACATGAAACCACCTAGGACTCTGTGTATTATTGACCAGAGGCAAGTGGTACAGTGACAAGGAGACATGACTGCCAGTCTATAAGATCTTTTTCCTATTTGAGTACTTATCATGTAGGGCACTGGTAGCGAAGAGAAAGATGAGCCTGAGGACAAATACTGGAGTTACTGGTTGGCATAGAACTTTCTAAGTGAGGGTTTGAAGTTTGGTTCATCATTCGAGTTTAATGCTTTCCAAACATCAGAGCATTCAGGACAATATTTCAAACAAACGAATGAATTTTAAAAGCCCACAAAAAACCAATACCATTGGGGATGAGGGTAAGGGAATCACTTGGTTTTAGAATATGAATAAGGGGTGATGCAACTAAAACAAGTGAAATCAGTTATTTCAGTGCATTTACACTTCATTAAGAATTGCATTTAACTGCCAACCATCAACAATGACTTAAATAAGATAAAGTTTTATTTCTCATTTGAAAGAAATTAAGAAGAAGAGAGACCATGGCTAGCATGGCAGCTACATGGGATTTTCAATACTCGAGACCGTCTCAATATTTTTACTTTCCACATTATGGCTAATAAGCTTGAGCCAATATGAATTAGGATGGAGTAGGTGGAGCAAAAGGAGGTACATCATTTAATGAGCTTGAAGTGCCCATTGCTGAAAAATGATAATCAAAGAAGATGGACGAGGTGATGGCAGGTGACATTAAGCCATGAAATAAGCCATTGGTGTCAGGGAGACTGCAACCTCTTCACAACTGGAAGACTATGTAGTGATACAACTGGTGTTTTAAGAGGACGGGTATGACACTGATGTCAAGAATGCTCTAAAAAAAAGATGAAACAGCAGTGAAAATTGTTTAAGGAACATGGAAGTAGTCACAAGGGAAGAGTGGCATTTGGAATAGAAAAGCAACTAGCACAACTCAGAGACATTTGTGATTTTATTTCATGTTAAATACAATAATGATCCATGAGCTGCAGGAAGGATAAGTAGGAAAACTAATCAGGGAAGTAAGAAGGATGATTTAATGACATTCCTTATCATTCCAGCCACCGAATTTATTTCATTTCTGCCCACATCTGGAGACATTCTCATGTGCTGAATTCAGGCAGGAAGGATCAGCAGTCACCCACCATAGGAAAAAACAAATGGGGAGACATCTGCCATCCCCACCACCAAACAAGGCTTGCTTCCTATGTTCTTTCTTGCCTGATATGTTACATTATAATGCTTCCCTCTGTGTGTGACCTACAGGCTTTTCTATCTTAAGTTTCTATTCTTAAATTTAAATGTACCTGTGAGGAAAAGTGCTATGAGCAATAGATTTCCCACTTTATCTGATAATTTTCAGACAATTTCAAACTCAACTGATTCCTGGGATCCAAACCAGTAGTCTGGGTGTTCTGAAGGAGGGGGTGTCGGGGTTTCGGCCGGACCCCTGGCCCTAGGTGGAGCCTGGCCAATATGGCGCCTGGCAAGCTACCAGTGCAGTTGAAAAACTGCTATTCTGCACGTATACAACTAATTTCACCTTGAGGAAGTCTCAGTAATTGGTCAGGGCCTCTGCATGATTCTTGCGTGATTCTTAGGTGCTTCAAGTTATACCCATATACGTCTATTTTCTCCCCACATATCATGAATATTCTAATTAGTTGATATAACCTATATAAGTGACAATAACTTCCCTAAAAAAGAAGAAGAAGAATCAGCTGTTAATAAGGAAGTTTGCCACCCATCACGTCTCCGGGTCGTTCTTGCTGGCGAGAGCGACAAGTGGCGCCGAATCCCGGGAATCTTACGTGCCGCGGAGAGGTGAGTGAGGTGAGCAACGGATCGGTGAAAGTGTGCACCCAGATCTGTCAGTGGACAGGGAGGTTTCCTAGAGACGAGAATATTGTGATTGCGATAAAGTTCCTAGGAACGAGAGGTGAAAGTTTCCTCAAAAAATGGGGAACGAGGTTGCTAGATATCGAATGGAAGGTCCCTTGAAAGAAATTCTTAAAGCTAACGGCACTTCCTTAAAGACAAAAACCGCTCGGGCATTTTTAAAGCAGGTAGAGGAGATTTCACCTTGGTTTCTGGAGGAAGGATTGCTAACTATCCCACAGTGGGAACACCCGGGGGAAGATTTAAAGCGCTGTCCGGTAACGCTCCCAGGGACGTTAGCAGTTTGGTCATTAGTCAGAACTTGTTTGCGTTCCCCTCGGGAGGCTTTACAAAAGGCAGTTGCGCAGGGAGAGGAAGTGTTAGAAAAGGTAAAAGAAGAGTCACAAAAGGGCTCTGTTAGTGCTCAGTCAGATTCTGATGAGAGCGAAGAGGGACTCTCAGAGATGGAGTTAAATAAAATTAGTAAAGAAACAAAGTGTTCTCAAGCTGGTTCAATTAGTCAGCAGACATTAAGGGAATTGGAGGGCATAGGACAGCAGCTAGAAGACAAAAAAAAGGCATTACAAAAGGCTTTACAAGAGTTGAGCTTACAAAAATATACAGTGGCGCAGTGGAAAAAAAAAAAAGGAGAAAGTACAAACAAAACCACAAACAGAGCACAAAAAAAAAAAAAAAATCAGTTTAGGGGAGGGTCCCCCTAGGCAGAGAGCTCAGCAGCTCCATTCCTTAAAAGTAGTAAAAAATAATGTTTTGTGATTTTCTGCATTCAAACCTAATCTGATTTCTCAACCAGGTAAAAAAAGGGTTAAAAAGTCCTGGGTGATCCTCCCTCCCCTCTGCCTGGCCTTGTCAAAGCCTGCAATGGAATGTAAATTACAGCAGTCTCAGCGGGAAGGAGGAGGGGTAACCTGAAGAAAAGAAAAAAAAAAAAAAAGGGTGTCCGTTTTAAACTTAACTAACTTATTTTCTAGGATTCTTTGTTTTGTTTTTCTTTGATGCTGTATTTTTGAGCTCATAATTTTGATCCTACATACCTAGGTTAATGATTTTTTTCTTTTTGATCAGTTCTATTTTTTATTCAACTGAAGTTTTTAAACAGCTGTTTCATTGCAATGAACATTTACCTATAAAGTTACAAGGCCTTTGATTTTGTGTTATGTGTTATGTTGTGCTGTCTAATGTCATGTTTTGTCTGCGTCAAAACTGAGCGCTCTTAAAATTAAAATTTAAAAATGGATCCAAATACTTTTATTCACGTGATTTAAAAAAGGTTCAATTTAAATTGGGTAAACTAATAAAAGTAAAATATCTTTAAAAATAACTTGCAAGTCTCCAGGTGGTCAAACTAATAAAATGTTAATGTTAAACAATGTCTAATATCAATTGCTTCTAGGACTTTTCTTCAGCAGGAAAGAGGCAGCAGATCCTGTTCAGGACACTTGTCTGATATCTTGGTTTTTATAAAATAAATAAATTGGAGTTAACATGTATGGGATTACTCAAATGTGTTTGTAGAGACATCTGGTTAATTTACAAAGTTAAAATGCTAATCGTTAAATAACATCAGGTACTCTTAACTCCTCAAATTACATGGGGTAACATACTTAAACATTATTGGTGTTTTCATAGGTTGGTAAATAAAAAGGGTTTAAACTTGCTTTGTGTCATCACTAAACTAAAAACAAGGTTACTAGAAGTTATGTCCTAACAAGTGGAATTCTATATACAAAGGGTCCCAAAAGTTTCAACTGTGTTTCAATTAAGAGTACTATAAACAACAAAATATTTAATCTTATTAAAATAGGGTGATTTATCTAAATTCAGAAATTTCATAAGAGTTGTTTCAAAATGTGAACAAAAAGGTGTCAACAGATAAAAAAAATAAATAAATAAATAAAAGGTTCTGGGTATAGAAATATATTTAGTAAAAGGTAAAAGGAAATGTTTCTGGATAAAAAAAAAGTCTGTGTATAACAAAGGATAAGTTTCAACAAGTCTGTGTGTAACTAAGTCGGTTGTATGTATGTAAAACAGCTAAAGCTATTTTAGGTTTTTCCTAAGGTGAAATACTAATGTGTTGATATAAGCCAAAGTTTAATCTATATGGTAAAATGACATGGTAAAATGACAAGGATTTCTTAGAAACACTAATTTACTCTTAACTTTGTGTCTATTAAGTTTTATTCTTTAGAACAATTGTCTTAAAAATAGGGGTTTATACAATTATGGTTAAGCAACTGTTAAAGATTGTACTACATTATAAAGTCTAAATTTTTCTTTAAAAACTAAAATTGGTAAGAACCAATTCCTCACTAAAATTAAAATAACTCTAACCACAGATGTACCTTATAACCCACAAAAACAAAGTATTGTCGAACATACACATCTCACCCTCAAAAATGCTCTTTATAAACAAAAAGGGGGAATACAGGAGACCTTCAGGTCCCCTAAAGATAAACTTTCTCTTTGTCTCTTTGTTTGGGGTTTTTTAACTCTGGGAAATAAGGGTAACCCGGTGCTTTACTGGAGCTGTGGCTCAGTTTGTGTGTTTCCACGGAATAAACTAACTTACAACCTCTTTTTAGTCTCTTAGGAGGAACAGTTCAACTATGTAACAAAACAACTGCTTCTCTCAATTGTACTTCAGATTTGTGCTATCTCTCAATGTTAAAATGCTTCTAGGTTCCTGCTGGCAGACTTAATGTGTGTTCCTACCTTCCTACCAGTCCCAGTCTATGTTACAGATGATGAATTGCCAGTATTGCTTTCTAGAAACAAGAGAGACTTTGGAATCACCGCAGCAGTCATTACCACCATAGTTGCATCAGCAGCAGCAGCCGCCGCAGCAGCTGTAGCCTTGACGACATCAGTACAGTCAGCAACTAAGCTTAATGAAGTGGTCCAGCAGACAGCTACTGCTCTGTCTACTCAACAAACAGTAGATCAACACATGAAAGCAGGAATTCTCTTGGTGAACCAGAGGGTGGACTTACTCCAGGAACAAATGGACATTTTGCAGGAACTGTTAAGCGTAGGATGCATTTATCACCTAAGAGGACTTTGTGTTACACCCATAGCTTATCATAACTTCAGCTATGCAGCAAATTTGTCTAGAATCTTGTCTGTTCAGCTACGTTCCAACTGGTCTTATGAATTTGATAATCTTACAGCTATTCTTAGATCTCAAATTGTTAGCCTTAATGCTACTAGAGTTGATGTAGCTCCAATGTCTGAAGTGCTAAATTGGTTATCCTCTTCTCTCAGTTTTATTAAGCAGTGGGCTGGTACGGGAGCATTATGCATGCTTATGATCATTGCTGTTATCTTCCTCTCATGCACTATCATGCGTGTGCGCCAGAGTCAAGCGAGAGATCGTATCATCTTCCATCAGGCCATGGCTGCCCTAGAGGCCGGCAGCTCCCCACAAGTGTGGCTCGCGAGGCTGGACCATTGACCATACGGGTAAGGAAGGCGGTGACTCCGTACCGACCTAAGACAGGAGCTGTAGCATGCTCTACAGTTATCCGATGACGGGTAAGGATGGTGGTTGACCACTCCGCCTAAGACAGGCTTGGTCCCGAGCTTTTCTTTTAAAAGAAAAAAGGGGGAACTGTCGGGGTTTCGGCCGGACCCCTGGCCCTAGGTGGAGCCTGGCCAAGATGGCGCCTGGCAAGCTGCCAGTGCGGTTGAAAAACTGCTATTCTGGACATATACAACTAATTTCACCTTGAGGAAGTCTCAGTAATTGGTCAGGGCCTCTGCATGATTCTTGCGTGATTCTTAGGTGCTTCAAGTTATACCCATATACGTCTATTTTCTCCCCACATATCATGAATATTCTAATTAGTTGATATAACCTATATAAGTGACAATAACTTCCCTAAAAAAGAAGAAGAAGAATCAGCTGTTAATAAGGAAGTTTGCCACCCATCACGTCTCCGGGTCGTTCTTGCTGGCAAGAGCGACAAGGGGGAAGCTATAAGGATGCTCCACAGACAGGTCAACGTGCTAACTGCAAACATCCCCTAAGACAATGAAGGAACTGAATGTGCTTTATTTAAAACAGCATTCACACTGTGCCCCCATGTTTCTTCCAGTGCCAGGTGGAAAGTCAGATTGGGACTGCAGTTCACTGTTTTGCTATTCCTGGGTCTCTCTGACACTTGTGGGTAGCTCTTGGCACAACACAGAACTCTCTGAACTCGCTTGCCCTTAGGAAAAACAAAAGACATGGGTTAAATGGCTGTGGAAGAATAAAGAGTGAGTGATTATAGCAGCTTGTGATTTCTGTGAGATTTAGGGTCTTAGTTATTGACAGAATGGCATCAGAATTAGAGATCTGTGATAATCTTGAATTCTATCATAGGAGGGGCTGTCATGATTCCTGAGCATCCACTGGATGTTTCTGTCACTCTGGATTCTCTTCCTAAGGAATGAGGCTTAAGGAGTGACTGGGAGTCTGACTGGGATGGGGAGTGTCATTCCTCTGTGAGATGCATGGGAAATACAGCATACAGGTGCGCCTTTGCTCCTTGAGAGGGAGAAGTATTCTCACAATAACTTTCTGTTCATTTGTGGATATAGAGAACTTTGTTGCAATCTGATGTTGAAGTTGGGGGGAAATGTTAGCTTAATTGTTGACATAGTCAATCATCTCATGGGCTAGAACCTGAGACTAGAACCCAAGGAGTGGGTGCATCCCTGTGGGCGAAGACCCTGGGGGAAGGGAAGTCTGAATGGAGAGGGGCACATTATGAATAGGAAGGATGTTCTTGGGAGCGATATTTCTTAGAGTCTAATTGCTCTATGTTTTATGGATCCTGATCATTAGGGGATCCTGGGCATGATTCCTCAGAGATGTTCTTCTGAAATAAAGCAAGAGGCTATTAAACAGAAAGTTTAAATATAGCTACAGGGAGACATACGTCCTGACAACTAGACAGATGTCTTGGAGTGATGACTCCTTCCTTCATCGCTAATTACAAAATTGTTTGTCTTAAGGAAAGGACAAAAGAGAAGTGATTATGAAAAACATGATTCTTAAGGGATAAAAATATAACATCAGTTTAAAACATGGAAGCAATCATAACCACTTAGAATCATTGTTAGTTTGGTGGAACCAATGAAAGGTTGCTTTTTAGAAACCAGAGGGAATGGGGCTCCTGAAGTACAGGGAAAGAAAACATCCAGTTTCTTGTTATGCTAAACTTATCCCCAGACTCCTGAGACTTCTTTGATGAACAGTTTATTAAAATTTCCGACCGAGATGAATTTGAGCTAAAATACACAAATGTTTTCATTATACATTCCTTTTTAATTACACTAAAGACTTATAATGTGTTTATGTTGGTTTAGAGTTTCATTTCTTTCCTTAGATTAGGTGGTTAACTTAAGGACTGTGCTTTTCAGTAAAATAGCATGATTCATCAATGTTTGATTATGAATTAATTCCCAAATGTAAAAGAGCTGCTGCCCTTGGAGGGATAGCTCTGCCCATGAACAATTGCCTTTCCTTTGGGCCCAGGTGTCGGGGTACCCGGGACCCCTGGCCCTAGGTGTGCCTAAGATGGCGCCTGGCAGTGAGCCAGAGCAGTTAACTTTTGCACAAACATCTGACATCATTTTAAGGAAGTCTTTATGACTGGTTCTCTGGTCTCATGCACAACGCATGATCTCAGTATGCCCTGCTTGGCTCTCTGTATCTGTCCATGCTTTTCCCTCATGTGCTCTCCTTTGATTGGTGGTTTTACCTATATAAGGTCTGTAACTTCCCTGCTGAGGAGGAGGATAAGAAAAAGAAACAATAGAAGCAGAAGGACAGCGCGCAATAAAGCATTGAAACTTCAACCAGGTGTCGTGTTTCTCTGCGGGCAGGGAACGCGATAAGTGGTGCCGAAACCCGACCCGGAAGACAACAAACCAGCAGCAACTACCTAGGTAAGTTTTAGAGATTAATGTTATAAATAATAAAAAAGGAGTGATAAAGGCAGCCTTGACGTTCGCGGTAAAGCGACTATCAGGACACACGGAAGGTGGTCCGGGGACACGCGGAATGCGGTCTGATTCAAGTGAAAGTAAGGACTAGCGAAATGCAGTCCGGAGACAGAGCCAAACAAAACAAGGCTCGGAGTGGACTAGCGAAAGGCAGTCCACCTTAAAAGTATTAAAGTGAAAGTAGCACTCGAAAGGCGGCTACACCCTGGACTAAGCGAAAAGCGGTCCACATTAAAGGTATTAAAGTGAAAGTAGCACGCGAAAGGCGGCTACACCCTGGACTAAGCGAAAGGCGGTCCACATTGGAGATATTAAAGTGAAAGTGGTGCGCGAAAGGTGGCCATCAATCAACCCGGACCAAGCGGAAGGCGGTCCAGTGAACTGAAACTGGTATGCAAAAAGTGATCACAGTAAATTAATCATGGGTTCTGAGGTGTCTAGAGTTCGCAAGGAAGGCCTATTAAAGGCTTTATTAAAGGCTAATGGAGAACCTTTAAAGGTTTCCTCAGCTAGGAAGTTTTTAAAAACTGTAGAAGATAAAGCCCCTTGGTTTTTAAATGTGGGATTGTTGGATCAAGAGAAACTATCACAAGAGACAGAAAAAGGCCCCCCTCCTGATCCCTTCCACACAGCTCCATGGCCACCTAGGGAGGGAACACCCGTGTCCTTGAAGCAGTCCTCCCCCTAGGCAGAGATCTCAGCAGCTCCATTCCTCAAAAGTAGTAAGAAATAATGTTTTGTGATTTTCTGCATTCAAACCTAACCTGATTTCTCAACCAGGAAGAAAAAGGGTTAAAAGTCCTGAGTGATCCTCCCTCCCCCCTGCCTGGCCTTGCTGAAGCCTGCATTGGAATGTAAACTGCAGCGGTCTCAGCGGGAAAGGGGGGTAACCTGAAGATAAGAAGAAAAAAAAAAAAAGGTGTCTGTTTTAAGCTTCTGGCTGCTACACAGAACAAACTCATTTTCCAGGATTCTTGTTTTGTTTTGTTTTTTTCTTAATGCTGTATTTTTGAGCTCATGGCTTTTTTTTTTTGATCAGTTTTATTTTTATCCAACTCTACAGTTATTTTTGAACATCTGTTACATTGCAATGGAGATTCACCTATAAAGTTACAAGGCCTTTGATTTTGTGTTATGTGTTATGTTGTGCTGTCTAATGTCATGTTTTGTCTGTATCAAAACTGAACGCTCCTAAAATTAAAATTTAAAAATGGATCCAAATACTTTTATTCACATGATTTAAAAAGGTTCAATTTAAATTGAGTAAACTAATAAAAGTGAAATGTCTTTAAAAATAACTTGCAAGTCTCTAGGTGGTCAAACTAATGGAATGTTGATGTTAAACAATGTCTAATATCAATTGTTTCTAGGACCTTTCTTCAACAAAAAAGAGACAGCAAATACTGTTCAGGACACTTGTCTAATATCTTGACTAAAACAAGGTTACTAAGAGTTATGTCTTAACAAGTACAATTCTATATACAAAGGGTTCTAAAGGTTTCAACTGTGTTTCAGTTAGAGTACTATAAACAACAAAGTATTTTATCTTGTTAAAATGGTGTAATTTATCTAAATTCAGAAATTTCATAAGAGTTGTTTCAGAATGTAAACAAAAGGGGGTCAACGCATAAAAAAGAAAAAATAAAAGGTTCTAAAAATACAACTATATTTAGTGAAGGAGAAAATCTTTCTGGATAAGAAAGTGTTATATAATGAAATACATGAGGGTCTAAGTGAGTGCTAAAAAATCTGTGTGTAAGTGAAGGGCAAGTTTCAACAAGTCAACATACAACAAGTTTCAACATACAACAAGTTGGTTGTATGTATGTAAAACAGATAAAGCTATTTAAGGTTTTTCCTAAGGTGAAATACTAATGTTCTGATATAAGCCAAAGTTTAATCTATATGGTAAAATGACACGGTAAAATAACAAGGATTTCTTAGAAACACTAATTTACTCTTAACTTTGTGTCTATTAAGTTTTATTCTTTAAAACAATTAGTCTTAAAAATTGGGGTTTATACAATTGTGGTTAAACAACTGTTAAGAGTATTGTACTATGTTACAGAGTCTAAATTTTTCTTTAAAAACTAAATTTAGTAAGATTAAAGTGTCAAGGTAATTGTGAAATGGTCACTCCTTGTATATTAAATGTATTCATATTTTCCAAGTATACAAGTTTTAAAGCAGGGTATTTATCAAGCTGCTATTCTCCAAACTTCTCTCTCAATGTTGGAATGCTTCTAGGTTCTCATGAGCAGTCTTAATGCCTATTCCTACCTTCCTACCAGCTAAAATATTACAATCATATCCCAAAGCTGTTGCTCAAGTAATATTTAAGGGAATAGAATCTTGCATTACTGTCTTTGAAATCCATCCTTCTATCATTATAACCCCTTATTCCACTCAACAAATTAAATGGCTAAGCAATAATGATGATGATTGGTCAGTATTATATTGTTCCACCTCAGCTCAGTTTGATAACCATTATCCCCAACATCCTTGGATTCAGTTTTGTAAAGTTACTCCCATAATTTTTCCAAAAGTGACTAGTGCCCAACCTTTTAAAAATTGTATAACTATATTTACTGATGGATCTTATAATGGAGTAGGCGCTGCACTTGTTCATGATCAACTTCATACTATAATAGTTCAATCCAACTTGGCACAAGTTACTGAGCTCGCAGCTGTGGTGTTGGCTTTTAAAATAGCAGATAATCAGCCATTTAATCTCCTATCTGATAGTTCATATGTTGTTAATGCTTTAAGTGTTCTTGAAACTGTGCCATGTATTTCTTCTTTATCCACCGTGGCTTCCTATTTCGCTACACTGCAAAACCTTATTCTGCAGCGTAAACATCCATTCTATATAGGACATATTAGGGCTCATTCTAATTTACCGGGACCTTTGGCTAGAGCAAATGATTTGGTGGATATGGCTACCAAATCCGTTTTTGTTTTTTCCACAGAGGAACAAGCAAAACTCTTTCATGAGAAATTCCATGTAAATTCCACTACCTTGAGTAGAAAATTTCCTATCTCTAAATGCGTGGCTCGGCAAATAGTAAAAAATTGTCAACACTGTGCTCCTTTGATCCCAGTACAATCTTTTGGAGTCAATCCCAGGGGATTGTTACCTAATCATGTTTGGCAAATGGATGTAACTCACATTCCTGAATTCGTTACTGTAAAGTATGTACATGTGTCAGTAGACACTGCTTCAGGGGTCATCATGGCTTCCGCTCACTCTGGAGAAAAGGTAAAAGATGTCATTTAACACTGCCTACAAGCGTTTGCTTGCTGGGGCATACCTAAAGTTATAAAAACAGATAATGGTCCTGCTTATACCTCCAAAAGCTTCTGGCTATTTCTACAAACATTTAATATTCAATTGATTACTGGTATTCCCTATAATCCACAAGGACAAGGTATAGTCGAAAGGACACATCTCACCTTAAAAAATTGTCTTAATAAACAAAAAGGGGGAATAGGAGCCTCCTTTAAATCTCCCAAGGACAAAATTAATCTGGTTCTTTTTATTTTAAATTTTTTGACATAGACAATTATGGACACTCTGCGGCTGATCGCCATAGCAACCCTTCCCCTGTCCCTCAAACATGGGCCAAGTGGAAAGCCATATTGACAGGTTGCTGGAAAGAACCAGATCCAGTATTACATTGGGTCTGAGGGTCTGTTTGTATTTTCCACAGGATCAACAAACTCCGATCTGGGTTCCTGAAAGACTGACCAGACCTATACAACATGGAAGTGATACTACTCCTCCTCACGATAGTGAGCCTTCCCATAACTGCAAAGACACAAACGGACAGCCAGACCCGGAACCTGTGGGCAATAGTTAAAGCTTGGCCATATCCTTTGCCGTTAACTAATACTTCCTCTCTACTCCCTACATTGTTCACCACCAATGTGGCTACAGGATTACCCACTACACTTTATGATCCAGAGACTCAACCATATAATTCTTCCACTTTCTCCCTCCCTGGAGCCTTATGCTTTGATATATCTGAGGATAATGCTGTTAGTAATAATAACTCTAGCCCTTGTATTGTTCTCCAAAAGCAGGTACAGGGTCTCTTTTATAAGAGTATGGAATCCCCTTATGCTCCGCTCCAGGGTTATGCTATGCTTGGTCTTCAGTATGCCAATAATAATTTAATAACCATATCAAGGACATACTGGGAAGGGGAAGCTACCTTGATCACAGGATTTGTACCTCACAAATTACCTCTTCCCACTAATGGATTTAAAACTCCCAGAATTTTTCCACCATGTAATCCAAAATTTTCCACACCTTCCATTTGGACAGGTTGTCAAAATACAAAGCGAGCGACTCCAGTTCAACATGGATTTTTCTTCACACCAAATTTTACTTCCCAGTGAACCACTGATAATTTTGCTGATCATGACGCCATGGGCATGGAGCGCGTTAATCCTTTTGATAGCTGGGTGCTATTCACCTCGACTTCAGGATATACTAACTTACAACCTTTTTTTTTTTTGCTCTTAAAGGAGGATCTTTTAGACAATGCGAATGGAACTCTTCGACGTGGAGCAGAAAAAATGCTGGAGCTGAGACTACTACTAACTGTACTAAAAACATTACATTCTCATCCACTCCAGCCTGTGTGTTCCCTCCTTTTATGTTTCTACTAACCAATATTTCCAATAACACAACCCTTGATTGCTCTCAATCTAGTTGCTACCTTTCTCAATGTTGGAATGCTACCAATTTCTCCCGCGCAGTCTTAATGCGCATCCCTACCTTCCTACCTATCCCAGTCTCTGTTACAGATGCAGAATTACCAGTGCTACTATCAAGAAATAAAAGACAATTTGGCATCGCGGCAGCTGTGGTTGCAGCCGTTGTTGCATCGGCAGTGGCTGCCGCGACTGCAACTGCTGCATTGACAAGTACTATACAGACAGCGACTGCAGTCAACCGTTTAGCTGAAAACACAGCTACTGCCTTACAAACTCAAGAGACTTTAAACCAACATTTAAGGGCAGGCTTACTCCTGGTGAATCAAAGAGTGGACCTATTACAAGAACAAGTGGACATATTACAAGAACTTTTGGGACTGGGATGTGTTTACTCTTTAAGAGCTGTTTGTGTTACCCCTATTGTATATGATAATTTCAGCACTGCAGCTGAGTTATCTAGTAATTTGTCACTTTACCTTACTTCTACTTGGTCATCTCAATTTGATAATCTTACCTCACAACTTAGAGCCGAAATTGTCAAAGCTAATTCTACTGGGGTACATATTGCTTCTGTATCTGAGATGGCTGAATGGTTTTCTTCTGCTTTCAATTTTGTAAAACAGTGGGCAGGTCTGGGCACTTTGGGACTGCTTCTCCTCATTGGTATCCTTTTCCTCACTCGTCTGTTTTTGCGTCTATGAGCCAGCCAAAACAGGGATCGGATTATCTTTCATCAGGCCATGACCGCCCTAGAGGCCGGCAGCTCCCCACAAGTGTGGCTCTCGATGCTGGACCGGTAGTCAAAGATGGGTAATGAAGGAGGTGGCTATGTACCAACCTAAGACAGGAGCTGCAGCATGCTCTGCAGACTCTGATGACGGGTAAGGACATATGCTGACCACTCAACCTAAGACAGGCACGGTCCCGAGCTTTAATTTTATAATAAAAAAGGGGGAACTGTCGGGGTACCCGGGACCCCTGGCCCTAGGTGTGCCTAAGATGGTGCCTGGCAGTGAGCCAGAGCAGTTAACTTTTGCACAAACATCTGACATCATTTTAAGGAATTCTTTATGACTGGTTCTCTGGTCTCATGCACAACGCATGATCTCAGTATGCCCTGCTTGGCTCTCTGTATCTGTCCACGCTTTTCCCTCGTGTGCTCTCCTTTGATTGGTGGTTTTACCTATATAAGGTCTGTAACTTCCCTGCTGAGAAGGAGGATAAGAAAAAGAAACAATAGAAGCAGAAGGACAGTGCGCAATAAAGCATTGAAACTTCAACCAGGTGTCGTGTTTCTCTGCGGGCAGGGAACGCGATACCCAGGGACAGAGCAGATCTTTCCGTCTTTGTAGATATAAGCAACAGAAGTTCAGAGGAAAGTTGGGAATAGTTTCCAGGATGGAACAGTGCTAAGGAAGGGACAGGAGTGTATGAATGGAGAAGGGAAGACCCGTGTATCAGCTGAGTCCATTTGCTGATAATATCTGTATTTATTATATTTTTGCATTCTTGCTGTCTCCTCTACAAAACTGCTCTGAGTATTTTAGAATGTAGGGTACCACACTCCAGTGAATGGAGTGATAGCAAATTATCATCAATACAGGTATATATTTGGGTGTGGGCAATGATACCCAAATTCCAGATGTTATAAATTGCACTATTATGGCATCAACCACTTTGAGTAAATATGTGGTCACCTCCATCAGTGACATTCTGTCTAAGCTCAAAGCAGTAGGCATGTAACTGGGGAAGCCAAATTGGAAACCATGAACAAAGTAACTCTTTCACAAGTGTGAAAGAAGGGGATATAAAACAGTTGTGGTTTCACTCATTAGAGTTAAGGTGTTCAACTGCAGAAGGACACCCATGTGAAAAGGTTAGTGAGTCTCTTTTTCATTTTTTTTTTTTGGTTGTTTTTTTCAGTGAGGGAGGCTGAGTAATCAGTACACTGGACACAGAAACTCATGAGACTCTCAGGGGATGGCAGCACAATCTTTTTTCACAATCTGAAAAAAATGGGATTATCTTCCTGGTCTGACTCAGAAGCTCTCCATAGGCTCTTTTCTTGTCATATGCTTATAAAAAACAAAATGAGTTTAGTTAAAGACAGTTATACTTGATAAAAGATAGGCCTAGAGGCTCAGCTTTCAGATGGGAATCAAGGGCCCCAGATACAGAAAAAGAGGGAAGTAGTCAATTGGGAACTCAGCTGTACAAACCATTGTCACCCTTTGGAATATTCCCCATCTTCCATGTGTGCTGCAATTAAATTTGAACTTATGTGGCTATGAACTCTCCCATATCCATATCTAATAACAGAAATGTATCTTAGCATATGGATAACCATTTATTCTTTAGCATGAATTTAGTTACATATTTTCCTCAAGAGCTGAGGCTTTGTTGGAGTTTGAGAGATCATTCATTCAAGTAATATTTACTGAGTGGTTGTTATGAGCCAGGTTCTCTGCTATGTGCTGGGAATACTAACAAGAATCAAAGTAAATACCCTTCCTTCCAAAAGGATTTGGTGGTCTGTTGTGAAGGTGACCAGGAGCTATGAGGTGCAATATTAAGTTGAAAGAGTTAAAGACAAATATTTCTTTATTTCCCAATTTTATGAAACACAGAGTTATACTATATTTCATGTGTTCACAAAATGCCACAGCCAATTTTTCTTACCATTTTCAGAAACCCTCTCATCAGTTTGCATATAATATTAGCACTTCATAGTTTATACACACATTTAGAAATATAAATGATAAAGGCTCATTTTATTCTTATTTCTTTGTTTTATTGATAATCCCGAAAGATGAAGCAGAGGTAATGGTAGCAGAAATTTGAATCCATGAATTTTATAACTCTCAGCTCAAGAATTTGAGCTACTACATCATGCCTGTGCAAACCAAAAGTACATTCAGCTAATAATGGACTTCAAAAAACATTGCTTTTCTCCAAAACCTTCTGAATGCAGTTCAAACACATTGGTCTGATATTCCGGGCCATCCACAAACTTGGCTTAGCTCATTTTCCAAGTTTATTCAGTCACTCACCTAGTAAAATTATATAAATATAATTTCCAGCAATAGGAGTTGCTCATTTCTACCTCCATGTCCCTGAAAATGCTTTGCCCTTCAACCTCAATCCCCTGCCCATACTGTCTTCATGTTGTGACTTCTTACTAATTGTTCAATTTTTTTGATGTCTTTCCCAATCTTACCAGTCAGAAATTTCCTGTAGCTACATTGTTGAACTTTATTGCACTACTCGAATGGTTCTTGTCACACACCTTATATCACAGGCATTTTGTCACTGCCTTATCTCTTCTAATGGAAGGCAGAGATTCTAACATATATCTGTGATCCTGCAGTTCCAGCACATTGAATACTAGGCATCATAAATATCTGATCAATGACTGAATGAATTAAATTGAATGTAGGTCATTGAGAGAAAGGAGAGATCAAATCTAAGCACTGTAATTAAAAAACTTAGCCTATCTAAGGTAGGCTAGCAAGGGCAGGGTGTGGAGAATCTAAAAGAAGCATGTAGAGGAACCAGGTAAGGGACTTGCACAGTTTGCCTGGTGTAAGGAGATAAAAGTATGCTCTTTCTGGTAGAACTGGGACAGGAAGGGAGTAAGAAAATTGAAAAGGCATTTTTATCCAAAACCTGGTGCTTGCAGGAGATAAAGAATAAGGTTCTTGCTTAGGAGACTGAACCTAGTAACACCATAGACAAAATATGCAGAGAGCAATTATCAGCCTATTAGGCATTTCCTTCCTTTTTGCTATAAAGTCTGAGGATTTTTTATAATTGCACATTTTTGTCACTTTACTGAAAGTTTTGTGGATTCTAGGGAGCACAGATAACCAGATATATGAGCCATATTCTTAAGAGCTCTTGTGCAGTTGCTTCAAGGCTACCTGGGACTACAGAGAGAAAGCAAAGTTTCCAAGGTCCTTGGACCTCCAGGAATAACCCAACCACCTCCTCGTGGGTGAATCTTCATTAGTGTGGATTATCAGCAGATCTCTCTTGAACAGGAGTTTTCTGCTGCTTAAAGATATTTTAAAACCTGGGTTCTAGAGATGAGATAAACAGACTATGACCCTGGAGGTAGGAATGACTTTTTACCTTTTTAAATGGTTTTCTTAAAATGTAAGAAAATAAAAAACATAAAAAGAGAAGTATAGACAATAAAAACTAGACCTGGCCCACACACTCTATTATTTACAACCTACTCTTTTAAAGGGGTAAAAAACATAAAGAAAATTTTCCAGGGCTAAGAATGAAGCTGAGTGATAAACCACTTGCCTAGCATGCATAAGACCCTGGGTTCAATCCCCAGCACCATACAAAATAACAACAACAACAATTTTACCTAATACCCTGAGCAGAGTTCATTATTGATGTGAATATTTGATGACTTTGTTCCTCTCTGTCTGCTAGACTGATATACTTCCCTCATTCCTAGTCTTCTTTCCAACAGTGACCAGCTAGAATCCTTGAGCCCTGTGTTGATAGCAGTGACCAGCTTCTCCTTTCTTGCAGTGTTTATAAAACAGGTCAGGATCACAGCCAAACCATTGAAGAGCCAAGATCTTCAAAATATTTATGCAATAAACAACTAATTTTTTGAAATAGTTATGGTTGGACATATTGGTCAGGGAATATCCTAAAAATCTAAATAAAATACCTTATTTTAGTTTTATGGTATGACTTTCCAATCACAGCAGTCATCTTTTCATAGAGGTACATAAAGATAGATAGAGCAATATCCATATTTTATAGTCTATAAATTTCAAATCTTTACTAAAAAAAAGAGTGTTTACATGCAATGCATAGACCAGCTACCAAGTTTTTTTATCAACATATATTCATGCAATATGTGCATTGTAAACTTAAGACATCAGTTTGAGGGTCTCAGCAAATATTTATAGCCAAGTCTAAACAGGGGTGAGTGCCTGTCAAAATATTTTGTGACAGGTGATTGTAGTTCATGGAGAAAGCATCATACAGGGCCAGTTCACCCCAACATTGAAAAGGTATAAGTTGTATCTCCAGGAGCTAAAATTTCATTTCATAAATCTGAGGTCCTTTTATCTACCTCAACTATAACCTGAAGATTGGGATCCTTATTCTTTTACCCCACCTCTAACTTCTGACCATAGTTGAAACACAAAAATTTCATTTTTATGGAGGTATATGTGTTTGTTAATGTATAAAATTTACCTTCTACAGGGGTGTCAGAATTTTGCAGTCAATTAGAACTGTCAGGTAAGGTCAAGGGAATATAAAAACAGATGTTTCAAAATATGGTGGGTAAAAAGTTTGATGTTTGAGATGGAGTTATATATTGTTACCTTAAAATTATTCAGACGTTCCTGCTTGGCATAGTAAAACTGAACTTCCAAGAGACTGACTAGATATGAGAGTTGCAGTCAGGGAATGTAGTACTGAGAGCATTCTGTGTGATAGGACACAATGGTGATAATTGCAACTAACCCTTATCAAGAAGTCCAGAAGAAAAGTCAATTCAAAACTTGAGGCAATGAAGCATAAGCTCGGTACAAAGAACATGTATGGAGGTTGAGAATGTCAGATAAGAACAAGAGAAGGTTAGGATTCTATGCAAGAATCTGATTTGGGGAATGTTATATAGATCTCTAATGTCCAAACAAACCTACTCCAATTTTTGTTTATGTATTTATTTATTCATTGCAGTTATGGTGTTTTATTCAGAAGAAATGTTGTTGGGATGATGAGAGTGAAATACTGAAACATGGTAATCCCCACAGCAACCAGAAATTAACACCCCCCCAAAAGAAGGATTTTCTTTAGTACAGAATTACTGCACCATATTCAGCATTATATACTCAATTGCCTTCAAACCCTACCCCCCAACCACCATGCTTTAATCATGTATTTCCCAGAGTTGGCCAAGGGACACTAAAGTTTCAACTATCTGTTTAAAACATTTCAACCTAGGGGATTGTGAGAAGTCAGCTCAAAGATAGCACAGAGATGGCATGTAGATTAAGATCACCTAGCTCAGTGATCAAAAAATTGCTAAATCATGGTGTTAACCAGCCAAAGGTAACCCAAGATTACCTTTGTGGCTGAAGCTTACTCTTTGCTACCACAGGGGAAGAAAAGATTCTTGGAGTTTTACAGTTGAGCTTCGTGAATGCCCCATATAATTGGTTCATAAGGTGCCGGATGGTAGGCACAGTTAGAAATAGGTAGCTCTGGAATGGTGACAGTTTTGAGCACACAGAAGTTTTAACAAATCTAGTTTTATGCTACAGAGAATCAGGGGGTAAATAGATTCTAAAGGACCTTCTCTCTGATGGGGTTGGCACATTTGTGGAGGGCTTAATCAGGGACTCCAAATGAGTTAGGTCAGCTGGGATCCACACACAAGTCTGTCCAGCAGACTCACAAAGGTGGACGTGACACTGGTAGCTACTCAGTTTAGGTGTATTCTATGAAGTATATTGCCTCAAATTCCCTCAACTGAAGACAGAACCACTCTGAACAATTCTAGGATGTGAGGCAGGATGTAGAGATTCTGTAAAACTCTTTAGATTTCAGTCATTTTGACTTTCAGTATTCTCAGAGACCTTCCTGTAACTATTTGCAAATAGCTATGCATATTTCCAATTTTGACCATCTAAGAGCTAGTCTATGATCACCCACCACCCATGGGGACAGTCACAACACGTACACTCTTCTTGATCACAGGAACCAAAAGACTTTATTCCACAAGTCTCAGACTTATATTGAGAACATCAGCCTATCAGAGAGTAGACTACCAGGAAAGTCAGCCTATCAAGGAACAGTCTCCAGGCAGATACCAGGATTGCCTCATGTACAACAACCAACCAGAGTTAATTCCTAAAACTTGTATGTAAGTGCAGCTATGTCTGGCAAGCTGCCAGGTGCCATCTTAGAGATCAGGCCATGGTGCGGCTCTGGGACCCTCAGAGCCCGCCCCTGACATCACCCCCTTATTCTTTAAATAAAGAAAAAATGACTTGGGACCATGCCTGTCTTAGGTTGTCCATGGCAAATTACATCCTTACCCGTCATTGGAATTCTGACCTCCAGGTGTCAGAACCCTGTCTTAGGTTGGTATGCATTTCCATGGATCTTACCCGTCTTTGACTACTGGTCCAGCATGCTTAACCATACTTGGGGGGATGTGCCTGTCTCAATGGCTGTCAAAGCCTGTACTATAGCCCGTTGATGACGTTGGGCATCTTGGCGAGCTCTGATTTGACTGCGCATAACATAGGCTATCCCTAAGCAGATAATAATCAGAACAGCTACTGTTCCAGCCCACTGTTTTGTCAATCCCAGGGCTTTAGATAACAAAGAGAACATCTCGGATACCAATGCAACTTGAACCCTGGTGGCATTGACTCTGAGTATTTCAGCTCATAGCTGACTGGTTAAATTATCAAACGTAGATGACCAATTGCCAGTAAGGTAGACAGAGAGAATTTTAGATAACATAGGCACAGAGCTAAGGTTATTATAAGCAATAGGGGTGACACACACTGCTCTTAAAGGATAAACACATCACAGTCCCAAAAGTTCTTGCAAGATATCCACTTGTTCTTGTAGTAAGTCCACTCTTTGATTTACAAGGAGTATGCCTGCCTTAAAATGGTTGTTTAGAGCTTCTTGAGTCTGTAAGGCTGTAGCTGTATTTTCAGCCAAGTGATTGACTGCTGTTGCTGTAGGGATGGCAGTTGCTAGTGCTGCTGTTGCAGAAACCACTATTGCAGTGACCACAGCTGCTGTGATGCCGAAATCTCTCTTGTCTCTAGATAGTAGTACTGGCAGTTCTCTATCTGTAACAGAGACTGGAACACATAGGAAGGTAGGAATACACATTTGCTTGAGGTGCAATTGAGAAGAGAAGAAGTTAAAAACATAAATGGGGGGGGACACACAAACTGGGGTAGTGGAAAGGTAATATTTCTGGTACACATAGATTGTGAGGCAGAACCTGTGAACCTAGAACTGTTTGTCCATGTAGAGGAGTTCCAAGTACATAGCCGAAATGCCCCTCCTAAGACTGAAAAAAGATTGTAAGTTAGTATATCCTGAAGCTGCAGTGAAAAGCATCCAAATGTCAAAGGGGTTGACACGTTTCATGCCTAATTGAACATTATTAGTGAAGTTATCATTAGCAGTGAAAGAAGTGAAATTGGGAGTGAAAAAAAAATCCATTTTGTACAGGAGTCGCTGGTCCTGCATGTTGACAACCTGTCCATATAGGAGGTGTACTGTGTTTAGGATTACAAGGAGGGAAGATTCTAGGGGTTTTGAAAGTAGTTCCTGTAGCATTATGTCTGCAAGGTACTCATCCTGAAAGTAAAACAGCATCTCCTGTTAAGTTTTTTATGTATTCTTGAAATGTAGAACCATTTTCACCTGGGCAAAAAGAAAGCGTGGCTAAGGGGTGAAAGACTGTCAATAGCATGATCGTCAGGAGTGTCTTTGGTGTCTTCATTTTGTTGATCCGAATTACTTGTTGGTAGCATTGCCACTGGTCAAATCAGCCATTCAGGAACCCAGATAGGTGACGTTTTATCCTGTGGAAACACACAAACTGAGCCACGGCTCCAGTAAAGCACCGGGTCCGGGCCATTCCATTGTCCAGTAAGAACATCCTTCCATTTTACCGTCACTCTATCATGTTGTTTATGATTGCCATGTCTCTCAGTGGCAGAGTGACCCTCATTATCCAGAGTTAAAAAATTTAAAATAAAGAGGCAAAGAGAAAGTTTATCTTTAGGGGACATGAAGGTCTCCCCTATTCCTCCTTTTTGTTTATAAAGAGTATTTTTGAGGGTGAGATGTGCACGTTCAACAATATCTTGTCCTTGTGGGTTATAAGGTATATCTGTGGTTAGAGTTATTTCAAATTTAGTGAGAAATTGGTTAAAAGAGGTTGAAGTATAAGCAGGGCCATTGTCCATTTTAAGTTCTTTAAGGTTACCAAATTCAGGAATGTGAGTAACTGTCGCCGCCCATGGCAATTTGTCACTGACTGCAGCAACACTTTGCGCGGGTATAGAGGATAGAGGAACTGAGGTTTGCTTGCTTTAAGAGAATAGAGAGAGAGAGGCTTTGCATAAGAGAGAAAGACTTTGCTTAAGAGAGAGAGAGACTATACTTTCAGAAATCTTATCTTATGATCACATTATAAGCCTGTTGACTAGCTTTGAGGCATTTGTAGATGCAGAATAGAATTAATACAAGCACACCCAAGTCTATTAGTGTAAAACCTAAAAATCCCCAAAATTTGGTGCCAAATTATGCTGAAAAAACTATTTCACCCTCTCTACATTTTTAAATATTAACTCCATTAACTTTCTAATCAGTGAACTTCCCTTTACTCATAAACCCTTCTTAAAGGTGAGGTACCAACATGAAGAATTAAAAGTTACACAGGATGAAAATAAGCAGCTTGCTTTACTGAGAAAATGATGAAAATCATCTATGTGGCTAAATCAGCTTATGAGGGGCTATGGGCCCAACCAATTCCAATTTGGAAATTGCCCGAGTGATGCAATCACTATCAGCAAAAAGATCTGTTACTCCTTAAACTCTACAAGGGTTATGACAGCTGCTTCCATTTTGTGAGCCTTGAGTTGACGAGCCCTGTGCCTTGTTTCTTAAATGATTTGGTAACATCTTGCCCTCCACATCAGTAATTTGCACTCATTAACCCAATGTTTTCCTTTTCTACACTTTGGACAAAGACCTGGGGCATAAGGTGTAACAGATTTTACTATAGTTATCTCTTATCTTTTGTTAGGGCATTGTCTATTTGCTGCTGTATATCTGTGCATACACTCCAGGATCATATTGATTTTGACTATCATATTAGCCTTCTATTACCATATCAACATTTCTACCAGGAAACCTTGCTACTACATTTCTGCAAGCAGTTTCAACAGCTATTTCTTGCCACTGAGCTCTCCAATTAGACATTGTCCGCCAGATAACACTGCTCTGCATACCTGTTTCCAATCAGTCTTAACTGCCTCTTTGAAGTTTTTCTAATGGTTGATGTTATCTCTATTTTGGTCCTCAAATATGGGCAGGTTCTACAAATTTTGAAGCTCTTTATATTAGTTTAGCTTTCTACTACATTTTCCCCTTGTTCTTAAGTTTTCACTACCACTTGGTTATTTCTTTTGGGGGTTCTTTGTATTAGATTTAGCTCTACTTTTTCCCTTGTTCTTAAATTTTTTGAGTAATTGTTTTCTAGGTTACTACCACTCAATCCTTCCTCACTTTGTTCTCTTTAAGAGTTCTTTTCTGTTGCTATTAGATCCTGTTTATAAAGATCCCCCTGTGGCACACTGAGCAGCTTTTCTTCTATAAACCTGGGCTTATTTCTACTAGAGTTTGAACATATGATCATACAGTGGTTTCCTTATTTTCTAATTCTTCCCCAGTGTTTCTTTTCTCTCGAATAACTTTCCTGTTTTTGGTTACCCCAGCTAACTTCCTCTGTAATCTCTCCCAGCACTTCTTCTCCTTGTAATATATTTTTCATGCCTCCTTTTTGAATTATCCTTTCAGACTGATTTTGTGATATTTCTGAATCCATCCTTCACTGTACAAAGGCCACACTAACAGCAGTACAAACACACAAACAACACTCAATACACATACTCCGGAGCTCCTTTATAATCCTCTTTATATTTCATCACCTGGCCAGCTATCCTGAATGCCTAACTGCCTTAGAAGACAGGGCCCTCAGCTTACCTGAGTACCTAACTGCCCTAGGACAGGGGTTAACTGCCCTAGAGACAGGGTCCTCAGCTTACCTGAGTACCTAACTGCCCTAGAACAGGGGTTAACTAACTGCCCTAGAGACAGGGTCCTCAGCTTACCTGAGTACCTAACTGCCCTAGGACAGGGGTTAACTGCCCTAGAGACAGGGTCCTCAGCTTACCTGAGTGCCTAACTGCCTCAGAGAAAGAGACAAGGTCCTCAGCTTACCTCGCTACTTAGAGCAAGACTCTTGAATTTGACAAACATACAAACACAAAATACACGCATTTTTACACTTCAACTGTAGTGTCCTTTGCGACCTTTAGTTTTTGATTGACCCTATTTCTTTTTACTATCCCTCACCCTTAAACTGCTCTGGCCAGAGACTCCTGCGAGGTTCTTACTTTTCCTGCCGTACCTATTCCTGGAGGCGGATCTTGAATTTTCCCTTGCCCTATTCCTGCAAGTTTCCTCAGTTTCCCAACCATTCAGATTAGTAACATCCATTTGCCATAGATGATTAGGTAACAGTCCTTTAGGATTAACTCCTATAGAAGGTGGATGATAGAGGACTGTACACTGGCCACAAGATTTAACTATAGCATGTCAGTTTCTTTAGTAATGGGAAACTTCAGTTTTAATGTTGTAGAATTAACATGGAATTTTTGATGATAATTTTTTGCTGCCTCAAATGCAGAAAAAATGTGGGAATCCTTAGTTGCTATGTCTGCTACATTGTTCCCTAGAGTTAAAGGTCCAGGTAAATTGGTATGAGCTCTGATATGTCCAATAAAGAAAGAATTATAACAATCCCAAATCATTTGTTGTAAAGTCCATAAAGGAGAAAAAATAGTAGAGTTTGAGGCAATAAGCCCTGAACATTCTAAGTTACTGAGAGTTTGAACTACATATAAACTATCTGAGTAGGGAAAAGGAATGTTTGGACTTTATCTACATAGCAAATAGCTCCAGTCCCTGTTTTGGATTCATCAGTGAAAATCACAGGAGCCTTAGGAATAGGTTGTTGTCAGGTAACTCTTGGGAATATTACAGAATTATTACTACAAGATTGTATATAAGGATGTTTAGGATAGTGAATATCAAAGTTAGCTTGAGTGGAGCATCTAACAACAGTCCAAGAATCCATGAAATTACATAACCAAGAAAGTTGATGCTTATCATAGGGAATAATGATAGTAGCTGGATGAATTCCAAACACTGTGATAGATGATTTAAGTGCCTTTAAGATTACTTGAGCTACTGCTTCAGGGTAGGGTAAGAGAGTTTTATTGGGTGAACAGGCTAGATGGACCCAAAACAAGGGACCCTCTTGCCAAAAGACTCCAGTGGGTAGTTTCTTGTTAGGAATAAAAATGAATTGTAATGGCTGAGAGAAATCAATACGATCTACTTGGGCCTTATTTAATCTTTTTTGTATAATATTCAAAACCAGACGTGTTTCAGGAGTGAGCTCTCTGGGAGATGTGGGATGGGGATCCCCTTGTAAGATATTAATTGGGCTCCTAAGAATTCTTGTGTAGTACAACTAGAACCTTTTCAGAGACTATAATAAGTCCCCATAATTTGAGTTGTTCTATTAATTCAGAGTAAATATCCTTTAAAATATCTTCCTCAGAGTGGCATAATAATATATTTGGAGTATTAAAAATAGGGGTATTCCAAGGAGAATCTGAAGGTCTAATATGATTTGCTTCTAATTTTTGTTGTACCAGTTCTTGGGCTGCTTTAAGTTTTTCTAATGTCAGGGGCCACTGAGAGACCCACACTGGTGCATTGAATTTCCAAGTTATCTTTACATACTTTTGTTCAGTGGCCCCAAGGAAAAACCCAAGCCTTGATGACCTGGATTGCCCTTAACACTAATTGGCTGGGTATTTCCCTGGCCATAGCGGCCAAGCCCCTTGTTTCATTTATGACCTTGTTTTACCATTAGATTTTGAGCCTTTTGGCTATAATGGCCTTTGGTAATGAGTACTAAATGCATTTGCATGAGAATATCTCTGCCCCATAAATTAACAGGTAAATGGTCTAAGACATAAGGTTGAAATGTTCCCTGTTGGCTCTCTTCATTTTTCCAAGTTAATACAGCACTACTCCTTTGTGGGCTAGTAGCTACACCCAATCCCCTTAAAGTTTGTTCTGCTACTTGTAGAGGCCATTCTTTTGGCCAATCTTTTAGGGTAATAATGCTAGTATCAGCTCCTGTATCTGGGAGTCCTGAAAATATCGCGTTCCCTCTGCCCGCAGAGAGAGACACAACAAACGTCTGAAGCTTTGGAAGTTTATTGTGCACAGTCTTCCTTTCTTTCCCTCTTTTCTATCCCCTTCTCTCTTTTCTTTCTCTCACTCTCTTTCCCTCTGCTTAACTCTCACCTGCTCCGGTCGCTCCGCTTCTCCTGCTCGGCTCACGCCTGCTTCGGCCACTCCGCTTCTCCCACTCAGCTCTCACCCTCGCTCGCACTCTTCTTCCTCGCTTCTACCACCCCTCCCAGGAAGTTACCAAGCTTATATACACTTCAACCAATCAAGGGAGAGTACACGAGGTAAACGGCGAACAGCTGTAGGTATAGAATAGGCACACGAGAGAGGCATGCACTAATCACATTGTTAACTAGCTAATACTGTATAGCCAACCGCTTTTGGCTCAGCGACAGGCGCCATCTTGACCGTGCCCAAGGCTGGGAGTCCCGGGTACCCCGACACGAAAACTCTTTATTTTTAATCATTAGTTTGAGCATAGGCCTATTTTTTAGATCCATTGTAAGATAAGCAAAATCAACCCCAGAAGATTCCAAACCTGCAGTTCCCCTAGTTGCTGTGGTCAATGGAAAATTTTTATGAAGGTTGGGAATAATCAAGAGCTGAGATATGCAGTCCCCAGGTGATATGGACATAATTCCTTGAGGAGAATGAGCAAGAACTTTAATTTCTCCTGTAAAATCAGAGTCAATAACTCCAGGGATAACTAAGTCCCCTGAGTGCACTAGAGCTCCTACCTAATAAAATTGCAACAGTATCAGGAGGTAAGGGACCTTTTAGGTCTGTAGGGCAAATCCTTTAAGGGACCTTCCATGCGCATTCGTGACATTTCAGTGCCCATTAGCTACTGCTAAACAAACCAAAAGGCAGACCACTTTAACTAATAAAACAAAAGTGAAAGCACACACAAACACTTAGTCTCCATCGCTTATCCCGTGAACTTTAACTCCGTTGCTTAACCCGCGAACTTTAACTCCGTCGCTTATCCAGCGAACTTTAACCTGGTCAGACTGTACTTTACTTACCCTGTATTTACCTGATCAGTTCCTTCCTTGTAACTCGAGTTCCCGGGTTTCGGCACCACTTATGATCACCCACCACCTGTGGGGACAATCACAACATGTACGCTCTTCTTGATCACAGGAACCAAAAGACTTTATTCCACAAGTCTCAGACTTATATTGAGAACATCAGCCTATCAGAGAGTAGACTACCAGGAAAGTCAGCCTATCAAGGAACAGTCTCCAGGCAGATACCAGGATTGCCTCATGTACAACAGCCAACCAGAGTTACTTCCTAAAACTTGTATATGAGTGCAGTTATGTCTGGCAAGCTGCCAGGCGCCATCTTAGAGATCAGGCCACGGTGCGGCTCTGGGGCCCTCAGAGCCCGCCCCTGACACTAGTCTCCACAAGGTAGCAGAAGTTCCTGACTGACAGTATCTGTGTGATAGTTTTGGCAATGTTTCTTTCCAGGCCAGGCAGGTGGCTTTGATGTTCCCACTGTGAACTCCTGTGCTGAGGCTGAGATAGAGATTGCTTGGCACTGCTGGTAAAGGGATAAGGAGCAGCAGTAACCTATAGCTGAGTGTGTGGAATTCTTGCACTTGGGTGAAAAAATTAGATGATCTATAAAGGATGTCTGTATTCTTTTTTTGAATGTCTGTATTTTTAATGAATATTTATAGTTGAGATGAACACCTAAAATTTAGATAAATGCATTTCATTGCATCCAATGATTTTTATCCCACTTATTCTTCACCATCTTCAAGGATGTAGAAAGTATTAATACTTTCTTATTTGAGAGAATTGAGACTCAGAGTTATTCAATATTTTGTTCTTGATCACAGAGTTGAAAATAATACACAAGTCATTGAGGAAACACACATAGATAACTCAGTATTAGTAGCCCAAAATGCAGATGCTTCACGTGGTCTTCAAGCAATAAAATGACAGCAGTTGCAATCATTGGGTGCTTATTATTCATCAAGAATGTGCTATGGTTCTCATTTTAAATAGAGAAAAGTAACTTATCTCATTTACCTTAGAGTAGTAGACACAAAAAATAGCTTCACGAATCTTGCTCTCAGAGCATTTTCTACTTTGAAAGAGATATATGAAAAAAAGTTACATGTTACCTAAAGGAATCAATGATTAGTTGTAGAATGTTAGACTTTGTAACAGGCAGTACAAGGAAGGTTTTGGGGTCAAAGATGCTCTTAAAGATCATTCATTCTTCTCCTTTGGACAGAATCATGCCACAGCTGATTTTCCAACCCCAATTTTAGTTTAAGTGACCCCAAAGCAAAGGGAAATCTGATGAAGAGGTTTGATAAATATAGCTTCTTGAAAAGATACTATGCATAAACTGTCTCAACCCAATTTTCTTTGTGCTAAAATCCCATTAGAAAATTTCTTGAACTTTCCTATTAATTTAATCTCAAAATTCAAATATTCTGAGAGGTTGCATACATTTTAGGTATTATTTCACTTGGTATCATTAAGATTATTATTTATAAGTTCTGATGGTTGAAAAACTTCTCCACTGAGCATTCTAAAACAAGAGGGAAGTAGTTGGTTAGGATCTTTAACAGAGCTACCAGAGGACTGGCTTCTATAACTGGAGAGACCATAGTGATGAATTTTAGAAGTGGTTGCATGGTAACAAGTGATGTGAGGGAAATTTTAGGAGACCAGGCCTAAGACAGGGTCCACAGGCATGTGTAAGGAAAGACAGAGCAGAGAGACCACTTCCAGGAAGGCCAGGTTTAAGTTCAGTTGTACTGTAGCTTCCTGTCTGGATCCATTCATCTGTGAATCTGTCCCCTCAACTTTAAATTTAAAAACTGAAGTGTGATGATTTGGGGGGAAATCTGTTGTGTTGATGAAATCAGACACTCTGCATGGAAGTCCAGTGAGGAATGTAAATTATGATACAGATGTTGGTAGGAATTGTTAAATGATGAGAACCAAGGAGAAGGCCCAGATGGTGATAAGGTTCAGAGACTTTGGAAAGGTCTTAGGTTTGACTAGATAAGCAGAAGCTCTTTAAACTGAGAACCTTGAGCAATCTAACCTGAACAATTTATAGATTAACTTTTCCAACTGGTGCAAACTCACACAAATCACAGCTGTCTCACATGCAGAAAAACAGCACCGCCTGGTGGAAACACCACCTTCAATATCTGAAAGTGTAGCATCAGAGGGCCTTTGTGCAGGGTGTTTATATAAAAAGAATCTTAATCTCTAAACCACAGCTTAAAATAATGCTGTTTGGAGTAAATGATCTGAAACAATGATTAGAGAACATGCATGAAAACTCTGTGTTTCTGCTACAACAAAGGGTTAATGTCACTGGACTGTAGGAAGTGACAGAAAACTCTAGCACAGATATTCTGTATGCTGATCTTGAGTTAAGATCTGTGCCAATCGTGGAGTCTGTGCCCATAGAAGAAAGAGATCCAGCTGAAAAATCAGCTCTTTATGATTCAGAATTCACAGCATCTCACCCATGAAATGGATTTGCCACCAGCCTCTTATACGACTTAATGATGGACAATGTTAATTCATGCTTTTGAACTCTTTTTCAAAATTAAAGTCAGCACCACTTTACATCTTTCTGTTATAGATTCTCCTCTGTTTCCTGGTGACAGGACCTTCTGCAATGGGTTGTCAGGTTTACTTGTATGGTCAGAGAATCAGCTGACCTCTTGACTATTTCCCCTGTCCCACAGGCTTCACCACCAAGGAAGACATGTCACTCATCCTGGCTTGATCTGTGGCCTGTGTTGCCTTCCAGTAAATACCTAGGACTCACAAATCTCAGATTTGCATCCTCTGTCCCAATTCTAATGCTATTTACTGCAAGTGCAGCCTCAGAACGTGGGAGATTTTAGGTTTAACTATGTGCAGATGAATGTGCTGAGTGGCATATTCCAGCACATAAAGAAGGACATCCAAGTGACTGTGATGCTCAAAAATGCAATTTAAATTAAATTTCACTACTTCTCATGACCACCCCACTATTCCTACACTCATGTCAGTAGGCCAGAAGGCAATCACACTTGAAAGAGTAGCAAATAAAATCAGAGACACAATCAAAGCTTCAGGTGTTGAGAAGAGTCAGCCTTATGGAACCACGGTCTGAAAAGTGTTATAATTGACTTGCTTGTTAGAAATCCAGGACATGCCTTGTGCCCATATCCTACTTGCATCTAAGCTCAGGTCCCAGCATGAGGTGTCTGAAACATGCCTTTGAAAAGGAATAGTGTTTATACGTTTATTTAGTTTTTTTTTTTTTCATTCCCCAACAAAAGATTAGGCATCTTATAAAGAAAACAGGACAGTAGCAGTGGCTTAAAACACCACTTCTAGGATTAAATAAAACTGAGTCAAATCCTGACCTGGTCTTCCACAAGCTTTTTAACAATGTATAAGGCACAGGATCTGAATGCTCACTTCCCCACCTGTTGAATGGAGTTAGAAACATTCACTTGTACTGTTGCTCAGAACATGATCAGGGCCAGATTAGGATAAGTACTTTGTGACTCAGGACACTAATGTACCTGTTCAGCAAATCAAATCTCTAATAGTACATGTTTGAAGATATAATGACCCAGGAGGTAAAGTGTGTTGCCCTAAACACTCAACATACTATTAACAAAGCACAGCCTTATAACCAGATCCATTGTCCAGGCCAGGACATGTGAAGGGGAGGTGATCACAGTAGACAAGCCCACTCAGATCTACCTTCGCACTGAGACCAAGCTATGGATACTGGTCAACAAAACTAACTTCTGCGGTTCTCATGTTTTGCACATTGACAGTCTCTCTCAGTGTCCCTGTATCCACTGCAGATTTGGGGGTATGGCTGCACTGATGGTGAGATGCCTACATTTCCCAGTAGGAAAGATATAACCTGATAGGTTGAGGTTCCTTAGAACCAGTTCAGGCCAGGAGGAATGATGTAGCAGCCAAGGAGAAGTCTTGCTTTTCCTACCTGTCCCCATCAAGATTCTCTCCCCTTTTCCAACAGATCCCCCTTCTCAGTGTCTCTATCACTGCCTGCCAATTGCCCCAGCTACCCACTCCCTGTTGCCCCTTTAGGGAGGCTTCTCCTTTCTTCTCACCCCTTTCCTCACTGCTGAGTCATCTGGTTAATTTCTTAACGGGAAATTATTTAAGCTAACTAAAGTTATGGTTTTAGTTCACATATTTCTTCTTTAACACTGACATTTAAGAAGATTCAAATCCAAAAATTAGGCATGTAAGACCTTGACTGGGCTCTGTGGAGAAGTTTTCAATTAACTCTCTGATCATTTTCTATATGCTCTCCTCTGTCAAGACAGCTGGTTCTGATAAAAAATGAAATCAGGAAAGTAGTGAAAAACTACCAGGTTTTAAATGGCAGCATCACCTTCACACCTTAAAACAACATTGTGGGATAGGATGGATGGTAGGTGCATGGAAAATATTTTGTATAATGTGAAACAAGAGAGGTGTTAGTGGGTAGCATTTATAAACTCAACTGTGAAACCAGCTACCAGGATTGGAACTCCTGTTGTGCTGTCCCACAGCTCTGTGACCTCAGGTAAGGCCCTTGATCTCTGCTTCTGTTACTTTATATGTAGAATGGGCAAAAATTGTACTTCCCTGATGGTGTTGCTGCAAGAGTTAAATGGCTATACTTGCACACTGCTCAGAACAATCACCTGACCATCATAAATACTCAGTTAGACTTAACCTTTATTACTAATAAAAGGTTGGGTTCAATGGCATTGAACTCTGATAGACTAAGGTTTAAGTTTTGATTCCTTCACCACTGGGGCCATGTAAAGGTTATTAACCTCCCTGTGCTTCAGTTTCCTCACATGCAAAGAGAAAAATAGAATATCAGTGATAATGATATGCACCACTTCCACTTCATCTAGGACAGAGTATGTGGACCACTAGAGTGACTGCTAATTATTAATGAAGTAGGTCGATGCTCATTGGTGAACCCAGCACCTGTCTCAGGCACAATCAGTATTATTCCACTTATGTGTTTACTCTCATGAATAAACCTGTGGCAATGACACATTTCAAAGTCAGGCTCAAATGCATCCCTCCTCTGTAGTCTGCTTGACCAAACAACCCTGGCCTTCCATCATCCTGGTTGTGAATCTTCCAAACTTACTTATGGTGCACTAGTTTGCATGTAGTTTATCTTTCTTGGAATGAAGGAACCATCACATATACATCTTTTTTACCCCACAATTTGGCAGAATACACTCCAGCGATATATATATATAGATCCTGGCCCTTTAAATTCTGCTTTAGATGCTATCAATTTTCTTCCTCTAGAGCTGTTTATTCTGCTACTGTTTTGTTGGCATGCTCTAAACATGATTAACAGTCCTTTTCTTTAGTTGCAAGCACAGTAACTTCATGGTGCTTCATGGAAAAGACACATGGGAAAGATAGGCTCTTTAACACAGAACTTGAATTTTTTAAAATGCTCAAGGTTTCAAATACCTCTTTTTAAAAGTATTTTTTGTTCATTTGTTTTATGTCAAATAACTAGAATCAAAAGTTTCAAAGCTTACTTAATCTTAGGAGAGAGTCCAGTTCTCAGATTCTTTGCTTGTACCACAAACTCTCCATGAATGTGATCAGTCTCAGCATTAATCTTTTCTCCCCAACTCCAAGGGCTAATTTCTTTGGGAAATGATTCTGTGCAGAAGTTCAGATAAAATATCTGATATCCACATATTGCTAAGGAATTTTTTTTTACTTCCTCAGCAGATTAAAATAACATAAGGCTGGTGACTGCTTTAAATATTTATTCCTATACAATGTTTTTTTATTTTTCCTAAATCTGCAATTCAATGATCATTATAGTTTGAAATCCCTTGCAGTTTGTCCAAGTTGTCACAGTCCATCTACAGAGATGGCTTATGTTGGATCAACTTGAACTTCTTACAAAAGATATAGGTACTCAGAGTAAAAAGGAACTCCTAGCACTGGTCTAGGGAGATGATTCTACTGAGAAAGAGTTGGAGTTTTCACCTTACCATGTCCTTATGGGAGTTATCCAATAAGCCCAAGTATGACCTTGTTCTAGTCTTAGGGTGCATTTATTTCAATGAAACACAACCCATCAACCAAGTGTGATGGAAATAGAACTTCTGTATTTAATGATATTCCTAAAATACCCTAAAAGGGCTTCTCACTAATAACTTATGGTAACATTTTACAAAATTTCTTTTTCTCCACTTTCAGTACAAATAAGACTGGTATAGAGGATGTAAGTGGTAGTGGGAGGGTAGAATGGAATATTTATGAAGATGAAAATAAAAATGTTATGAGCAGGTGGGGACACAGTTGAAGAGTAGAAGTAAGTCTGAAAATTTTCTCCAACTAGCATAGATATTATTATTAATTATTATTATTATTATTATTATTATTATTATTATTATTATTTTGGTACCAAGGATTGAAACCTGTGGCACTTGACCACTGAACCACATCCCCAGTCTCTTTTATGTTTTTTTTTTAATTTTGAGAGGTTCTTACTAAGTTGCTTTGGGCCTAGCTAAATTGCTGAGACTGGCTTTGAACTTGCAAGCCTACTGCCTCAGCCTCCGGAGTCACAGGGATTACAGTATGCACCACAGTGACCAGCCTAGATTTATCATTATCTTACATTAGTTATAGTACCATAGAATATTCTTTGAACAAGTGAACGTAAGATCTCTCTCTGTCTGACACACACACACACACACACACACACACACACACACACACACAGCAAAAACTAGGTTTATAACAATAAATTGACGTAGTAAGTGGAAAACATGCACATTTCTTTTGCTGTTGTATTATATAAATGTGATCACATAGCTCCTTTATAGATATAGCTTGGAGAAAAAGTGGAATAGCTATTCATTCATCAATTCATTCATTCATTCATTTGTTCATTCTAGAAATTATGTGGGACACCTACCAGAAATGACACTTTTCTGGGCAGTAGAGTTGAATACAGTAGCAGAAATACTGTCCTCACAGAACTTAGATTTGTTGGAGATAGGGGGATAATAAGAAAAGTGATGTGATGAAGCGCTATGAAGAACAGGGTTAAAAGGACAGAGAGGGAATGGGTAGTTGTTTTATATGGGCTGTCAGGTAAGTACTCACTAAACAGGTATCCAAGCAAAGACTAGAATAAAAAGAGAAATGAGATTGGAAGTAAGATAAACAGGTGCTTGGAGGCACCTACAAGACAGCATTGTTCTTTAATACTTTCATTTCATTTATGAATGGAATGCTTTTTGCTCTTTTTCTTTCTTTTATTTATTTATTTATTTTTTCCTTAAGAAATTCTGTGCTTCTTGAAATGTGAAATAGGTGAAGGAAAATACAGTTCGGGACCATTAACTGTGCTTTCTTATTGAGTATATAAATTTGATGTCTAACAGGCCTGGTTGAATGGTATATATTTATTTCAAAATTATTATTTCTGTGAGGCATTGCTGTATCGTCCTATTGATTTAGGGATTGGTGTGATTGTGCCTGATGCTTTTATGAAAGGCAGGCTATTAAGAAACTAAATTGAAAAACTAGTGAGTCTGCCTTTCTGGGCCCAATCCAGCATGCTGCCCATGTGAGGCTTAAATGGGGAAATACTGTAAAAAGACTTATTTTAATGTGACAGACTTCTCATTGCAATCCATAAACCTTATTTTTTGTGAAGAAAAAAAAAATCCTACAAGATAGAATTCTCATGCTCAGGCAGCAGTCTTCCTCTGGTTTCTCTCCCATCCATGGCAACATTAATCTTTCCATTTCAGAAGCTGACTCTCTTTGACCTTGTTGGACATTAGGATTAAAATCTTGTGTAAGACAAAGTAGCTTTAAGAGAGTCAGAGGAACCATGGGTGCTAATGCAAAAGGCTCTGGAAGTATTAGGGATTGAAGTTTCACTGTTGTGAAGCTGGCAGATTAAAAATAGGGTATGGAGACTAGATGTCATGAGATTGGACTAGTTCACACTCCTTGTTTTACAGACAGAAACAAAGGCACAGATTGTCGGGGTGCCGCGGACCCCCAGCCCTTCGGTGTGGCCAAGATGGCACCTGGCAAGGTGCCAAGGAAGTGCTGAGAACAAAACCAGGTACCTCCAGCAGACTAATACTCTCTGCCAACAAGTGGCGTATTTTGAGGAAGTTAATGTGATTGGTCATGGGTCCTCGTGGACACTGCATGATCGCTATATCCACACTATTATGCTCCATTACTGTCCATGCTTTTCCCTCGTGATCTATAAGCTGATTGGTTGATGTATGTAATGTAAGGCGCTTGCAAGAGCGGCCAGTGCTGGCCAGCCAGAAGAAGCAGACTGCAGAAAATAAAGAACTTGCCCTGATCCGGTTTCGTGTTTCTCTGCGGGCAGGGGACGCGATAGATGGTGCCGAAACACCCGGGAATGAGAAAAAATATAAGGGTAAGTTCACAGAAGTTTTCAAATCAAGAAAAATTAGTCTGAGAGTTCAAAAGGTGAGACGTCTCGAGGTTCGCGGAGCAGCGACAATTCATCACAGGAGGTTCCCCAGCGGAGGGACAATTCATCATAAGAGGTTCCCCAGAGGAGGGACAATTCATCATAAGAGGTTCCCCAGAGGAGGGACAATTCATCATAAGAGGTTCCCCAGAGGAGGGACGATTCATCATAAAAGGTTCCCCGTGGGAGGGACGATTCAAGTGGTACCAAACTGTGTGCGTGTGTGAGTGAGCGTGTGTGCGTGCGCGCACCTGTCTTTTGTTTGTGTGTTTAAACTAGTAAACTACCTCGTAGTCATGGGAACGGATCTGTCTAAGATTAGAATGCAGCGGCCTCTTAGAGAACTTTTAAAAAATCACGGAACACCATTGAAGGCAAACACGGCCTTCAAGTTCCTAGATACTGTAGAGAAAGTCTCTCCGTGGTTTTTAGACGAGGGATTATTAAATCTTCCTCAGTGGGAACAGCTAGGAGAGGATTTGCGTGACGCGGAGAGACGTGAGCCTTTGCCAGTGGGAACTCTGGCAATATGGTCACTTGTTAAATCTTGTTTGATGCAGCAAGGTAAATCAAAAAACCCTTTTAGGGATTTAAAGGGGCCTTTAGAAGAAGGAAGTCAGATCTTAGAAGAAATTAAAGAGGAACGATCATGTTCTCAGACTTCAGAAAGAGAAAGTTATACGGAAAGAGAAAGTTCTGAGGAAGAACTTACTGGGGAGGAGCTTGAGGAAGCTATGGGAAAGTTAAGCGTGCAACCTGAGCGCCATCTAGCGTCTAAACGGCTTAGTACACCTATTGCCCCCAGAAGGCTTAGTACACCTATTGCTCCCAGTGCACCACCTATGGAGTTTAAGGAAAAGGAAAACCATAGCAGACATAGAGGGTGGGCCTCCTTACAGAATGCTACATATCCAGTATTTGAGGATGCTCAAAATCAAAGATTTCATCAGCTATTAGATTTTAAAATGGTTAAACAGCTAAAAGAAGCAGTGAGCACTTATGGGCCTCAATCGGCTTTTACAGTCTCACTGGTAGAGACCATGATGTCTTTAAATATGCTACCTTTGGATTGGACTAATTTAGCTAGAGCAACCTTGTCAGGGGGACAGTATCTTATGTGGAAAACAGCTTGGCAGGAAATTTCAATGGACACTGCAAGGCGCAATGCAGCTTCAGGGAATCCGCAGGTAGACAGAGACATGTTGATGGGAACAGGGCCTTATGAGGGAGTCCAGGCACAGATTAATTATCATCCTGCAGTGTATGCTCAAATTGCTGTGGCTGCTATTAAAGCATGGAAAACCCTACAAGGGTCAGGAGATTTACAAGGACAGTTGTCAAAAGTTACCCAAGGAAGTAATGAGCCCTATGCAGACTTTGTTGATAGATTAATTCAAACAGCTTCTAGAATTTTTGGAGATGCTGATCAAGCAATGCCCTTAATAAAACAGTTAGCCTACGAACAAGCCAATAAATGGTGTAAAGATGCCATCAGGCCATGGAGAAATAAAGATTTGACTACTTATTTAAGAGTCTGCAAAGACATTAATGAGGCCTCTGGAAATAGTGCTGCATTTATTGCTGCACTCGACAGACAAACCTCTGTTCTTGCCACAGCATTAGCACAAAGAGGAGGGAGTAAAAAAGGAGGACCTCCTGGTTCCTGCTTCACATGTGGACAAATGGGACATTTCAAAGCATGTTGCCCTTCCAAGAATAATGGCCAAGGAAAGGGGCCTAAGTTATGTCCGCGGTGTAAAAGAGGAAATCATTGGCTTAATGAATGTTATTCTGTTAGGGACAATGAAGGGAATCCTTTACCAACTAACCCCAAGGTTACAAAAAAAACGGGGTGAGGGGCCCGCCCCGGGGCCCACAACAAATATACGGGGTGATTCAACAAGTGCCACGACAGTGGTATCCTCCAACCGAGAAGGGAATGAAGCTCAGGAAAGAAGAGCCACCTCAGGAAGTGCAGGATTGGACATCTGTGCCACCTCCAGACTCGTATTAACCCCTGATATGGGTGTACAAATGGTAGACACAGATTGGGAAGGAAATATTCCGGCAAATTCAGTAGGATTGCTTCTAGGCAGAAGTTCTTCTACCTTAAGAGGTCTTATAGTCCACCCAGGAGTAATTGACCCTGATTTTCAAGGACAAGTTAGGGCTATGGTTTCTTCACCCAAAGGAATTACAGTCATTTCTCCAGGAGATAGGATAGCACAAATGTTAATTTTACCTAGTCAACATTCCTTGTGGCCTAGTAAGAAGACAATAAGGGGAAATAATGGATTTGGGTCTACAGGAGGACCCTGGGCTAATTTTACTATGGACCTCCAAGATAGGCCCATAATGCAGTTAATAGTGGGACATAAACCTTTTATAGGATTACTGGACACAGGAGCTGATAAAAGTATAATAAGTGAAGCAGTTTGGCCCAAAGGTTGGCCTGTAGTTACAGCTAATCAAAATTTACAAGGTTTGGGTGTGGCTCAATCACCTAACCAGAGTGCTGCTTCGCTGTCCTGGAGGGATAATGAAGGCCATTCAGGGATTTTTCAACCATATATCTGTAAAATACCTATTTCCTTATGGGGGAGGGATGTCTTAACTCAAATGAATGCTAAATTAACAACAAATATTAATTCTAAACCTGTGACACATATGATGAAAAAGATGCAATATACAGAAAATCAAGGGTTAGGTCGAGAACAACAGGGATCACTACAACCCTTGCCCTTACCTCCTCCAAAAAATGATTTCAGAGGGCTGGGTTTTATATAGGGGCCACTGTTATTACACCAATTCCAATAGTTTGGAAAAATGATGAGCCACAATGGATTCAACAGTGGCCCCTTACTACAGTAAAGTTAGAAGCGGCTCATAGATTAGTACAAGAACAAGTACAGGCAGGACATTTACAACCTTCCACTTCTCCCTGGAATACTCCCATCTTTGTTATTAAGAAAAAGTCTGGAAAGTGGAGACTATTACATGATTTAAGAGCCATTAATGCACAGATGTTCCCTATGGGTCCTATACAACGGGGATTGCCTTTAATTACAGCTTTACCTAAAAATTGGCCCACTGTCATTTTAGATTTAAAAGATTGTTTTTTCTCAATCCCATTACATAGAAGGGATTGTTGGCGGTTTGCCTTTACCTTACCTTCTCTTAATCATGCACAGCCTGACCAAAGATTTGAGTGGACTGTATTGCCTCAAGGCATGACTAATAGTCCCACATTATGCCAAATGTATGTAGATAAAGCCTTAAAACCTACAAGAGACAATTTTCCAGACTTGTTGATTTATCATTATATGGATGATATCCTTATCTGCCACAAAAACAGACAATTCTTGGAAAAGGCTTTGCAATTTTTAATTTCCACTTTACAACAGTATGGCTTAAATATTTCTTCAGAAAAGCTACAAATGGGAGAAACTCAAGAATATCTAGGTACTAAGCTTACAGCTACTATGGTAAAGCCTTTAAAATTAACCATTAGAACCGATAAACTTAAAAATCTAAATGATTTTCAAAGACTCCTTGGAGATATAAATTGGATTAGGCCATATTTAAGAATTACCACAGGAGAGCTGAAACCTCTATTTAATATACTTAAAGGAGACCCTAATCTCCATTCTCCGAGAGTCCTTACTTCGGAAGCACAAAAGGTTCTCACGTTGGTAGAACAGAGATTACAATCAGATTATACAGAAAGATGTGATCCATCCCAACCTCTAATGTTGATTATTATCCCAGAACAACATAGCCCATATGGAATTCTATGGCAAGGAGGACCTTTACAGAGTATCAATCTCCCAGCATCGCCCACAAAACAGTTACAAACATTTCCTAAGGCAATAGCTCAGTTGATATACAAAGGGTTGGAAGCCTGTATTACCATATTTGGAAGTCACCCTAAGGTCATTATTATTCCCTATACTAAACTACAAATGCAGTGGTTGATTCAGCATGATGATGATTGGGCTATTTTATATTGCTCAACCACAGCAACATTTGATAATCATTATCCTAAACATCCATGGATACAATTTTGTAAAAATACTCCAATTGTATTTCCAAAAATTACAAAGACGCAGCCTTTGCATCATTGTCAAACAATATTTACTGATGGATCTAAAAATGGAGTGGGAGCAGTAATAGTTGGAGATAAAACTGAAACCATCATTCTCCCTTCCTCATCTGCCCAAGTAGTAGAGCTTGCTGCAGTAGTCTTAGCTTTTAATATCATGAAAGATCAACCTTTTAATCTGTTATCTGACAGTTATTATATAGTACAATCAATACCTTGTTTAGAAACTGTGCCTTATATTCCCGATGGATCCACAGTTGCTCCTTACTTTCGAACCTTGCGTGCCCTAATTTTAGACCGCAAATACCCCTTTTATGTAGGACATATTAGAGCTCATTCTGGCCTACCAGGACCACTTGCCAAAGCAAATGCTAAGGCTGATAAAGCCACAAAAACCATCTTTGCTTTTACACTATTCGAACAAGCTAAGATGTTTCATTCACAATTTCATGTTAATTCTACTACTCTTAGAAGAAAGTTCAATATTTCTAAAGATGTTGCTAGACAAATTGTTAAAACATGTCAACATTGTGCCACCCTATTGCCAGTACAGTCTGTTGGAGTAAATCCCAGAGGACTGTTACCTAATCATATTTGGCAAATGGATGTAACTCATATTCCTGAATTCGGTACTGTAAAGTATGTACATGTTTCAGTAGACACCGCTTCAGGAGTAATTATGGCCTCAGCCCACACTGGTGAAAAGGTTAAAGATGTTATACAACATTGTTTACAAGCATTTGCAGCCTGGGGCATTCCAAAAATCATCAAAACTGATAATGGGCCAGCTTACACATCCAAAAGTTTTCTTCTATTCACAAAAAATTTTGGTATACAACTTATCACAGGAATTCCTTATAATCCTCAAGGACAAGGAATAGTGGAACGCACTCATTTAACATTAAAAAATTGTTTAATAAAACAAAAAGGGGGAATAGGTGCTGACTTTAGAGCACCTAAGGACAAACTAAATTTAGTACTTTTTATTTTAAATTTTTTAAATGTGGACAAAAATGGAAGCACGGCTGCAGAGAGACATGCTAATCCCACAAGTACTCAAATGTGGGTAAAGTGGAAAGATATTCTCACAGGTACATGGAAAGGTCCAGATCCAGTTCTTCGGTGGGTCCGAGGGTCTGTTTGTGTCTTCCCACAGGATCAGCAAACACCAATTTGGATACCTGAAAGGTTGACCAGACTGGTGCATCAAAGTAATGATGAAGAACATCGTGCTGATAGGCGCCCTGCTAATGATGATGTTGACACTGGTGAAGACACGAGAATTATGGGCGATAGTTAAAGCCTGGCCATATCCTTTACCGTTAACTAATACTTCCTCTTTACTTCCTCCATTGTTTACCACCAATGCGGCTACAGGATTACCCACCACGTCTTTTGATCCAAATACTCATCTATATAATTTTTCCACTTTCTCCCTTCCTGGAACCTTGTGCTTTGATATACCTGAAGATAATGTTATTAGTAGTAATGACTTTAACCCTTGTATTGTTCTCCAAAAGCAGGTACAGGGTTTCTTTACATCCAAGGATTCTCCTGATGATCTACCCCAAGGCTATAATACGCTTGGTGTTCACCTTAGTAATGGTACACAAATAACCACATCAATGGAATATAGGGAAGGGGCAGCCACTTTGATTACAGGACTTATACCTCACAGATTACCACTTCCCACTAATGGATTTAAAACTCCTAGACTTTTTCCTCCATGTAAACCAAAATTTTCCACACTTCCTACCTGGACAGGTTGTCAAGATGCTGAGCAAGCAGCCCCAGTTCAACATGGATTTTTCTTCACACCAAATTTTACTTCTCAGCGCACTACTGATGACTTTCATGATTATGACGGCAAATTTGGCGGAAGGCGCACTAACCCCTTTGATAATTGGTTGCTATTTACCTCGACTTCAGGATATACTAACTTACAACCCCTTTTTGCTCTTAAAGGAGGTTCTTTCAGACAATGCGAATGGACTTCTAGGAAGTGGACTGGAATTGACAAGAGTGGAGCCAAGACTACTACTAATTGTACTCAAAATCTTTCATTCTTGTCCACCCCAGTCTGTGTGTTCCCTCCTTTTATGTTTTTACTAACTAACACTAATAGCACAAATCTTAATTGCTCTCAATCTAGATGCTACCTTTCTCAATGCTGGAATGCTACCAATTTCTCCCAAGCGGTCATCATGCGAATTCCTACTTTTCTGCCTATGCCAGTTTCTGTTACAGATGATGAATTGCCAGTATTGCTTTCCAGAAATAAGAGGGACTTTGGAATCACCGTAGCAGTCATTACCACCATAGTTGCAGCAGCAGCAGCAGTCGCTGCAGCAGCTGTAGCCTTGACGACATCAGTACAGTCAGCAACTAAGCTTAATGAAGTGGTCCAGCAGACAGCTACTGCTCTGTCTACTCAACAAACAGTGCATCAACACCTAAAAGCAGGACTACTTTTGGTGAACCAGCGTGTGGACTTACTTCAAGAACAAATGGACCTTTTACAAGAACTGTTAAGCGTGGGGTGTATTTATCATCTGCCGGGACTGTGCATTACACCTGTAGCTTATCATAATCTTAGTTATGCAGCAAATTTGTCTAAAATCATATCTACTCAGCTACGTGCCAATTGGTCTTATAAATTTGATAATCTTACTGCCATTCTTAGATCACAAATTGTTAGCCTTAATTCTACTAGAGTTAATGTAGCCCCTATATCTGAAATGCAAAATTGGTTATCTTCTTCCTTCAGTTTTGTAAAGCAATGGGCAGGAATGGGAGCATTGTGTGTGTTTATGATCATTACAATTATCTTCCTCACATGCTTTATCATGCGTATACGCCAAGTTCATGCCAGAGATCGCATCATTTTCCATCAAGCCATGATGGCCTTAGAGGCTGGCAGCTCTCCTCAAGTCTGGCTGAGCATGCTGGATCGGTAGTCAACGACGGGTAAGGAAGGAGGTAACCGCGTACCGACCTAAGACAGGAGCTGTAGCATGCTCTGCAGTTATCCGATGACGGGTAAGGACGATGGTTGACCACTCCACCTAAGACAGGCACGATCCCAAGCCAGCATTCTTTTAATAAATAAAAAAGGGGGAGCTGTCGGGGTGCCGCGGACCCCCAGCCTTTCGGCGTGGCCAAGATGGCGCCTGGCAAGTTGCCAAGGAAGTGCTGAGAACAAAACCAGGTACCTCCAGCAGACTAATACTCTCTGCCAACAAGTGGCGTATTTTGAGGAAGTTAATGTGATTGGTCATGGGTCCTCGTGGACACTGCATGATCGCTATATCCACACTATTATGCTCCATTACTGTCCATGCTTTTCCCTCGTGATCTATAAGCTGATTGGTTGATGTATGTAATGTAAGGCGCTTGCAAGAGCGGCCAGTGCTGGCCAGCCAGAAGAAGCAGACTGCAGAAAATAAAGAACTTGCCCTGATCCGGTTTCGTATTTCTCTGCGGGCAGGGGACGCGATAACAGATAAGGGGTGACAATTTGACATTTGTCCTCTATCACAAAGCCAAACTAGTGGCAGGGCTGAGGTCCCAGAGCTGTTGCCAATCAGCCTCACTAACTTCTTTAAACCTTGCCTTCCCGTGACCCAGGCCCCATGGAGGATGATTCAGGTCAGAGTTTGAAAAGAATTTGGAATGTTTAATAGAACAAAATGACTGTATTAAATAGCACTCACAGAAAATATACCTCCATTTTGATTAAAAGTGAAGGGGTTCTTATGGTGGCTTCTTCTGCCTGTGGTGCTGTGTAAGCCAATCTCCCAGCTCTGCTCCTTTGATAGGAAATGTCCAAGATACTATCAATGGCCTTGGAGTACCTAAGAGGCAGGTATCTGCATGAAAGACCCAATGGCACTGGATATTCTTCAATCATGACAAAGAGTATGCAGAGGCACACTTATTTTAATTATAGATCAAAAGTTTGACTTTCTATTATTATATTGTGAGAGGGCATGATTAACTCACAGAAGTGAACTGAGAACTTGATGTACTCTTAAGCCTGCATGATGTTACCTAGGAAGTGTACACAAGAAAGGTAACACAGCCTTGCTTTCTGCTTGAAGGGCTTCACACTCAACTGGAGGAGTCCCCAATGACTGGAGAGCAGAGAAATCCTGCTGTGAGCTTCACAGACTGGAAGCTTGGAGATCAGAGAGAAAGAAATGATGAAAGGAGGCTGCAAAGCCTGTTCTTTGTGTGAGTTGGTGCATTTTTCTCTGTAGGCCCCTGCTTTGGGTGGTCTAGACGGAAGGTAAGAGTTGAAATAAAATTGCCAGGAGCAAAGTTGGTGGTACATCTAGCATATGGAATATGATTGATTTGACTGACATCTTTCTTCTCTCCTTTCGTTTCCCTCCCTCCTTTCCTTCCTTCTTTCTCTTCCATTTCTCTTCTTCCCTCCTTTCTTTCACTTCTCATACTTGATAATAGTATCTGCAAAGTCACTCCTAGAGAGAGATGACTCTGAGAGAAAGGTATTCATGTTCAAGTTCAAGGCCACATGGAGGCCTTTTGTATTACATTAGGAGAGCTGTGTCTTTTCTGGAAAGGAGGAAAGGTGCAATTGACTGTTCCAACTAGACAAAAAGAAATCCTGTTTCTATGCTCAGACAGCCTTCAGACTGATGGCCCATTACATTAGCATACAATAAAAGCCAGCAGGGGTGCATTGCCACACTGTTTTCCTGGGTCTCTGTGCCCCAGGGGGCTGAGAAGGTTCCTGGCATGCAGCTCCTCTCTCTGGTAATGAGGCAATTGTACACTGTGGTGACAGCTCCTTGGCCTTGATGAAAGTTGCTATCTTAGTGGAAGGAGAGAGGAGTGAAGGTGGACACCAAGGATCCTGCAAGCTAATGTGGGCTTTCTGCTTTCCCTAGCCTCTTTATTCTCTCTTGCACTGGCCTCAGAACTGCTTGAAATTCCTAAGCTTTCTGTCCATAAGAAACAGACAGTTTTTACCATGGGGTGCATTAATTCTAAGCCTTTCCCATGAAAATATAAAGAGCAGGCAATCAGATATTTGTAGCATCCCACCTGTTGCTTATTCTGTAGGAAAGTTGCGGGGGACAGGGCTGTTGGAGAAAAAATATAAGGGGATCCTCCTCTTACAGTGTACATAATACAATCAACACCTCACCTGCATTGCTCGTTAAAGCCAGGACTTTAGCAATGAGAGTTCAGATCCCTCCTGAAGTCACGCAGGGTCACAAACATTAATTCTGCCTCCCCAGTGGAGTCACAGCTGCCCCTTCCAGAAAACTGTGGTGTTTGGCTGAGTTCCTGCAAAGTATCATCTTGAGTCCCTCTCTCCAGCCTTCTCTGGCATGGAGGCTCCATAACCATTCTGCTTGGCTAGCTCTTTGTTTAAATCTCTGATAAAAAGGAAAGAGAACTGAGCTGTGTGCATGTGTGAACATACATGTACACCCACATACACATGCGCACACACACACACACACACACACACACACACACACCACAAACCTGGGGCCCATCACCTCTCTTCCTTCTCCATTGCAAGAAACTAGAGAAAACAGAGCAGAGACGTGAACAAGTTCCAGTCCTTTTTTGTAATAATGCCCTTGCTTTCTTTTCAGGGAGGGAATGGACAGAAATAAGAAGATTAGCAACTCATGAAAAGGGAAAATTGATATATGGGTTCCTTTGTAACTGTAAGGTATAAAGTCACCCACCTCTCCCATTACAGGAACTTCCCACCTCCCAACCACTTGTCAATTGCACTCAGCCCGCCTCTTCCTTTACAGGAATTTCTGGCCTCCCCACCACCTGTCAGTCTGTGCTCTGCCTGTCTCTTACTACAGGAATTTCTGGCTTACGCTGCCTCCATCTTCCTGCCTCCCACCTTTTTTGTCCTAACCTGCTATTGGTTCATCAGTCAGCCTGCAAGAATACTCCTCTGTGATTGGTTCCTTTCAACTTGGGATATTCCAATATCTGGGAGAAGCCATGCGCCATCTTTCTCTCTTTTGCCCCTTCTTTTCTCCCTGAGTGGACTGCATAAATAAAGTCCCTTGTGTGAGATCTCGTGTCTGGAGCGTTTTTCTGGGAGCTATCAGCGAGCCACAACTGCCCCTAACATCTGGTGATGCATTTTGCATTTTTCATTTTTCCTAACAGTAACAGAATGGCATAGCCTAGCCCACCCAAGTTCCATGCCTATACTCTACACTCCCTCCCACAGGCAGTTCAGTTCCACATAGACCTGCCCAAAGCACATGTAGATTCTTGAGTCTTACAGCCTCTTCTGTTGGATATGGAAAATGAAAAACCCCAAAACAGTGAGGTCTGAGAAAAGGGAGTGAAAAATAAAGTCATATATTGATAGCTTTCCCAGTGTATTCTTTCTCAATGACAGAACAATCCCTAGAAAGGAAGCCAAAGCACTGATTCTTACCCAAATAAATCCTTTCCAGTGACAATACCATTGGTTCCTGAAGGGAAAGAGATAAGCACTGAACACTGACCCCAGACACTCCATTCTTCTCCAAGTAGAATATTGCCCAGAAAAAAACAAATTTTCAAAGTCTGACAAACCCGTTTCCTGAGTACCCAAACTGACTACTGACCCCAGACCCCTCCCAATTTTGCCCATTAAAACAGACCCCAAATTCCTGACTACCCAGGCTGCCACACTCATTAATTAAGCCACCTTTCAATATAACCCATATGAATCTAGTCCTCTCTTTTGTTCAGTGGCTCATTTTCCACCAGGAAATTGGGTCCATCAGAGGCATGAATCTCTCCTGAATAAACAGCTGAGATGATCTGTGAAGTTTGCTTCAGGCTGTCTTTTTGTGCTAACATCTTCTTCCTGACATGTCACTAATTTCTCCATTACAGATCACTACTTAATGGGATATTGAAGCTCCCTGACTGAAAATATTTTAACTTGAGGAAAAGAATATATAAATGAACACTATGAGGGTGATTTTGGATAAGATCAGATGTCCCTGACCACAGGCAGGGATCAGGTCCTGAGAAAGATGTTGGAGGGTGAGACAGGGTCTCTGCTCTCAGGAATCCTCAAGAAAACCTACCCTGATGTGTTCAGGCTAGTTCATTCCCTTAAGGGGACCAAATCAGGTGTCTTGAGACTCTCAGGGTCTTGCCTCCATGATGTTGTACCCCACTGATCTGAGATGGTGATTCCTGAAAGTATAATATACTCTGTAGTATTCTTTTAAAATTATCTTCATGTCCTCTCACCAAAGGCACTTGGACATTGGCCAGCACTGCTTGTGCCTGAACTATGACCTATCTCCGTAGCTACCATCTATCCTGCTACTAGGTCAATGCTCCTACCAGATCATTCTGGAGACCTTCTTCCTTAAAATCTTTTGATGACCCCTCTGGGGAGGGTGGAGTCCAAATTACTAAATTACTCAAGGGCAAGCACTGTGCAACCTCAACTCCACCTGTAACCTATGGATTCTCTTCTCCTCTGTGTCCCCAATGGGATGTCCCCTACCATACTTCAAACTGTGCACCTCACATTTCATTTATCTTTCTTACTTTTATGCAGAATTGCAGAGTAGGAGAGAGAGGGTATGATATGGGGAATAATATTCAACACATGAGTTTGAATACTACATCTACTACTTAGTAACATTTACTTGATCATTTAATATTTTTCTGTGTCTGCATCATCAACTTTAAGCTGGGATAATAATCCCTTTTGTCATGTTGTATAGTTTCAGAGGCTAACAAATATAATGTATCTTACTCATAGTAGGAGCTTCATATATAGAATTTATTATGCCTTCACTCTTTTATACTCCTGTATCTAATAGAGATGACCCACACATGAGGGCTATGTTTACATTTTACTCACTCCATGAAGCTTTTCTGATGTCAACAACTATTATTTCTTCTCAAATCTTTCAGTCTATTATATAAAAAAATATTTCCTGGGCAATTACTCCATATTGCTAATTATATTTTCAGGGAAATAGAGTCTGTATATTCAACAGAACTGAGTGGTTGTTCCCTTCTCTGATTCCCCAACCCTTTCTAAGGGTGCCATCACACTGGTTCTTGAGCCAGTTCACAGTGATTCAGAAAATGCTTGAGATGCTCTGGTCCTTCATGCGGTGCTCATCTTTTCTATTAAATAAACCCAGAAGGTGTCCTTAGCATTTTAATGTAAGTTTTTTTTGCAGCCAGGACCCCAACCTAGGAAACTGGGATGTTGCTCAGTGGTAGAGTACTTGCCTGTACAAGGTCCAGGATTCAATCCCCAGAACCACAAAATCAAAAAGAAAAAAAGACCCTATCCTGTCAAAGCAGAATTTGAACCAGAAACTCTTCAGTTCCTTTCCTGTACTTCCACAGGAACTTATTTTTAAATTCCTGAGTTGAAAGTCTAAAATTAAGTATCTCCCAGTTCCTACAATTATTCTCCTGGTGCATGCCTATAATCCCAGCAGCTCAGGAGGATGAGGCAGGAATATAAAGAGTTCAAAGTCAGCTTCAGCAAAAGCAAGACACTCAGTGAGAGAGCTAGGGATGTGGCTCAGTGGTAGAGTGCCACTGAGTTCAAACCCTGGTACTGCCTCCCAAAGAAAAAAAACTTGTATATATATTTGTTCACGGGCACCTACCTGGAAATGCATAGGTATATGCATAGGTCTGATGTCTAGTCTGCATCTCCCATACCAGCTCTGTAATCTAGAGTCTGCTGCTTCAGAACTTATTCCACTCAGGTGCTGCCCTAGTTCAAAGATCAACAGCTACTCAAAGTTCTTTCTGCTCAGGCTTCAGCCCCTGATGCTGGTTATCATAAAGTGTTCTGGTAACCACCTTTGAGTGGTGAGCCTTACTCTTAAATGGCCTCCCCCACTCCTCTTTCCTAGGCAGATTTAGTTACAGTTACTTTCCCCACCTATGTCTGTTATAGGGTTGCAGCTAATCACTAAATCTAAGACTCAAGGAAGGCAGTATACACAGCTGTATTGTCCAGCCATCTCTGTACCCTTCCAAGAATTTTTACTTTTCCTGAGATGAATGGGGTATTTCAAAACAGAGATATCTGACTAATGAACTGACAAAGCAAAACATTTTGCATGGAAGACCCAAGTGTGCAATTATAAACTCATGGTGGTTCTGTGAGTCTGAGTTACATCAGAGGAGGCTTTGTGGAGGGCAGACAGGTAGATAGCCTTGGGAGCTTTGACAGGAGTGGGAAACTCAAGACTTTTGCCTGCCCTGACATACACTGTTCTATGACCTTGGGAAAGTCACTTATCCTTGTGAGGATTAATGAGATAATCTCAGGAAAAGTACTTTGAGATCATTGAATGACAGGTGCTGTATAAGTACAAAGTATTATTATTAAAATGTCACTGTGTTGGCTGCTTTTGCTCTTGAGGGCACAGAGGCAGGAATGACAGCCCCCTGTGAGTGGATAGGATTATATAAGAAAGGAAATAGAGAGATCTTTCATGAGAAGTTCTCTACTGCAACACTAAGCCTCTCCACCACCACCCCAGCCAGAAATCTTCTGACTTGTCTCTAGACACAGGCAAGCTGCATCTTCTTAAAATCAACTATAGAAAATTGCTTGGGTCAGTAGGTTTATGTCCATAGATCTTCCTGTTTCCTAGCTTTGAAAGCATAGACAAGAGAAATTTATTTTAACATCTCTAAAAACACCTTCTTTTCCCCAGTAAACTTAAAAAAATTCCCACAAGTTCACAGAAATAAATATCCAGAGAATTGATAAACTTGAGACCTCAGACCATCATAGTTGAAACTCAGACTTCCTCTATTAGCAAAATCTTCCATCTTCTCTGTGTCCAGCTTTTACCTTATTTTTGTTCCTGAATCAAAGAACTTTGGGAAAATAAGGTATATGTGTGTGTGTGTGTGTGTGTGTGTGTGTGTGTGTGTGTGTGAAAACTCCCAACTCAAAGTAGACACCCAGTTAAAAAAAAAAAAGAATGAGCTTTGTATCCAAGTCTTGATATCAAAAATGCCAAGGCATATTAAAATATCAAAAAGTCAACAAATAATTATTGAGTATTAGTTCCTTTAAAAGAAGATCAAAGTGTTGAGGACCTAGTTGTTTCCTTCAGGGATCATCTTGTGTGGGGGGGAAAATGTGATTTAAGAAGGAGATGGAAATTTGGGACCCTTGCAACCTGAGGGAGCATTTGCACACAGGGAGAGACATGGGATTCTTAGGAGCTATTTGATTGGAAAACGCAATCAGTGACAGAGACAGCAGAACATACACAGTGACAAAAGATGAAAAATATAAGAAATAATACTTTTAGCAAACAAAGATGTAGAAAAGCTTCTTTGTGTATTAGCAACCATGTGAAATTTTTAAGAGCATCCACAAAGGACCCAACCGTGCCCTAGTGCCTACAGATTACTAGGAGGTTTGCCTACATCTGGTGGTTTATCTTAACTCCAGTTATGGACCTGAGAGTTAAAGAAGGGTTTAGTTTAGATTGTGTGTTTATTTTTTTATGGTTGCTTCTTAAAATAAGTACACTGTGGGCTCTATTAAGGGGGCAAACACCTCAAGAGGAGTTACTGCACAGTCTGCATATTCCTGTCTTCAAGACCTCTGGGAAACAATTCCTCCCTGGAAAGAAAGGCCAGTTCCAAGAAGGAGAATGAAACCCACTGCTTCTCAGAGGCTGTATTTTCACAGCAGGCTCACCTCGTGCAAGATTAAACCTGTTCAGACAGAGGGAGATGGCTGGCTGCTCAACTCTGAGGAGCAAGGAGACTGGCCTCCAAGATTTTATATGCAAAACCTAGATTTTTCCAGTGCAGGCTCAGGTAGGGCAGAGAAATAGCTCCCTATTAAGAGCTGTGTGTAGTCAGTTGCCCTTATTTAATTTAAAAAAATATTTAGCAGCATTGTCATTCTGTACCTTTTTTTAGAAATGTTTTGAGACTTTCTCACAGAGAGAAGCAATGCATTAATGAAGGGAAAGACAGAAAAAAAACAAATACTTGTGCTGCAAAGTAACCTCTTCTCAGTTCTGAAACTTCTCTGCACCCTTCTTCTACTCTGTCAACCCAGGGAACTCACTTCTGACTTGGATCCCCTGCAATCCCTCAAGGGGGAGAAAAGTAACCACTTCTCAAACCCACCTATGCCTGAACACTGAACATACTGCCTTGTGTTCTATTGAATCATAATGGACTGAGAGTAGAAATCAATGACAAAATAAAAAAGAGAAATTACTCCAACACCTGGAGACTAAATAATATGCTATTGAATGAAACATGGATAACAGAAAACATCAGGGAGGAGATTAAAAAATTCTTAGAGCTCCATGAGAATGAAGATACAACATATCAAAATCTCTGGGACACTATGAAAGTGGTACTAAGAGGAAAATTCATTGCACGGAGCGCATTCCAGAAAAGAATGAAAAGTCAACAACTAAATGACCTAACATTACAGCTCAAAGTCCTAGAAAAAGAAGAAGAGAATAACAGCAAAAGTAGTAGAAGACAGGAAATAATTAAAATCAGAGCTGAAATAAATGAAATTGAAACAAAAGAAACTATTCAAAAAATTGACAAAACAAAAAGTTGGTTCTATGAGAAAGTAAACAAAATAGACAAACCCTTAGCCACACTAACAAAGAGAAGGAGAGAGAAGACTCAAATTAATAAAAATACATGATGCAAAAGGAAATATCACAGCAGAGACCACTGAGATATAGAACATCATGAGAAGCTACTTTGAAAATCTGTATTCCAACAAAATAGAAACTACCAAAGACATTGACAAATTTCTAGAGACATATGCTCCTCCCAAACTGAACCAGGAGTACATACATGATTTAAACAGATCAATATCAAGCAATGAAATAGAAGAAGCCATTAAAAATCTACCATCCAAGAAAAGCCCAGGACCATACGGATTCTCAGCCGAGTTCTACAAGACCTTCAAAGAAGAACTCATTCCAAAATACTTTTCAAAGTATTCCAGAAAATAGAAAAGGAGGGTACCCTACCGAACTCATTCTATGAAGCTAATATCACCCTCATACCCAAACCAGGAAAAGACACATCACGGAAAGAAAATTTTTGACCAATATCCTTGATGAATATAGATGCAAAGATCCTTAACAAATTATTGGCAAACAGTATCCAAAAGCATATTAAGAAAACTGTGCACCACGATCAAGTGGGGTTCATCCCTGGAATGCAAGGATGATTCAACATCTGTAAATCAAAAAATGTAATCCATCTTGTCAATAGACTTAAGGATAAGAATCATATGGTTATTTTAATTGATGCAGAAAAAGCGTTTGACAAAATACAACACCCCTTCATGCTCAAAACACTAGAAAAAATAGGGATAGTAGGAACATATCTGAACATTGTAAAGGCTATTTATGCTAAGCCCATGGTCAACATCATTCTTAATGGAGTAAACCTGAAACCATTCCCTTTAAAAATGGGAACAAGACAGGGATGTTCTCTTTCACCACTTCTATTCAACATTGTCCTCGAAACTCTAACCAGAGCAATTAGACAGACTAAAGAAATTAAAGGGATACAAATAGGAAAGAGGGACTTCAGCTGTCACTATTTGCAGATGACATGATTATATATTTAGAGGATCCAAAAACCTCTTCCAGAAAACTTCTAGACCTCATCAATGAATTCAGCAAAATAGCAGGCTACAAAATCAACACGCATAAATCTAAAGCATTTTTATACACAAGTGATGAAACAGCTGAAAGGTAAATGAGGAAAACAACTCCATTTGCAATAGCCTCAAAAAAAATAAAGTACTTGGGAATCAATCTAACCAAAGAGGTAAAAGATGTCTACAATGAAAACTACAAAACATTGAAGAAAGAAATTAAGGAAGACCTTAGAAGATGGAAAGATCTCCCATGTTCTTGGATAGGCAGAATTAATATTGTCAAAATGGCCATACTACCAAAAGTGATATTCAGATTCAATGCAATTCCAATTAAAATTCCAATGATGTACCTTACAGAAATAGAGAAAGCAGTCATGAAATTCATCTAGAAGAATAAGAAACCCAGAATAGCTAAAGCAATCCTTAGCAGGAAAAATGAAATAGGGGGTATCACAATACCAGAACTTCAACTATACTACAAAGCAATAGTAACTAAAACAGCATGATATTGGCACCAAAACATATAGGTAGATTAATGGTACAGAATAGAGGACATGGACACAAACCCAAATAAATACAATTTTCTCATACTAGACAAAGGGGCCAAAAATATGCAATGGAGAAAAGATAGCCTCTTCAACAAATGGTGCTGGGAAAACTGGAAATCCATATGCAACAGAATGAAACTAAACCCCTATCTCTCACCCTGCACAAAAATCAACTCACAATGGATCAATGACCTTGAAATCAGACCAGACACCCTGCATCTTATAGAAGAAAAAATAGGTTCAAATCTTCACCTTGTTGGCTTAGGATCAGACTTCCTTAACAGAACTCCCATAGCACAAGAAATAAAAGCAAGAATCAATAACTGGGATAGATTCAAACTAAATAGCTTTCTCTTAGTAAAGGAAACTATCAGAAATGTGAAGAGAGAGCCTACAGATTGGAAGAATATCTTTGTCACTCATACTTCAGATAGAGCACTAATTTCCAGAATATATAAAGAACTCAAAAAACTCTACACCAATAATACAAATAACCCAATCAACAAATGGGCTAAGGATATGAACAGACATTTCACAGAAGAAGATCTACAAGCAATCAACAAACATATGAAAAAATGTTCACCATCTTTAGTAATAAGAGAAATGCAAATCAAAACTACACTGAGTCCATCTCACCCCAATTAGAATGGTGATTATCAAGAATACAAGCAACAATAGGGGTTGGAGAGGCTGTGGGGAAAAAGGTACACTCATACATTGCTGGTGGGGCTGCAAATTATTGCAGCCACTCTGGAAAGCAGTGTGGAGATTCCTTAGAAAACTTGGAATGGACCTACCATTTGACCCAGCTATCCCAACTCCTCGGCCTATACCCAAAGGACTTAAAATCAGCATACTACAGAGATATAGTCACATCAATGTTCATAGCTGCTCAATTCACAATAGCCAGAGTGTGGAACCAACCTAGATGCCCTTCGATTGATGAATGGATAAAGAAACTGTTGTATATATATACAATGGAATATTACTCAGCTATAAAGAATAATAAAATTATGGTATTTGCTGGCAAATGGATGAAATTGGAGAATATCATGTTAATTGAGATAAGCCAATCTCAAAAATCCAAAATGCAAATGATGTCACTGATAAGCGGTTGATGACACATAATGGGGGGTGAGAGGGGGGCAAAAATGGAGGAAGTAGGGACTGTATAGAGGGAAAAGAGAGGTGGGAGGGGTGGGGGGAAGGAAAAAATAATGGAATGAATCAAACATCATTACTCTACGTAAATGTATGAATATGCAAATGGTATGCTGTTACTCCATGTACAAACAGAAACAACATGTATCCCATTTGTTTACAATAAAAATAAATTTAAAAAAAAGAGAGAAGCTGCAAACCATGGTAATTCTTTATGTCCTGAGTTCTGATATTTATATGTGTTTTTTTTTAAATCTTTATAAGAGTGTCAGCACTTCATGATCTCTGCCAATGAAGATACAGTAAACACAAGACAGAGGCCTTTTTGGAAGGGTTGGAGGTGGGAAGGAGGGAAAGAATAGCCATAGGGTTAGTTCCTACAAAACAAGGAAGAAACATCTAAACAAAAGATATCTTTTAATTTGAAAACAATTTAAATTTTCTAATTCCTCACCCAGAAACAATAAACTAGCTGATGCCCCAATTAAAATACAAGAAACCTTTGTGAAACTCATAATATATACACACATAATATAATACATGAGGCTCCCAGAAAAGGGAGCCTAGTGTCTTAAGGCATGGCTTTGTCAGTATAATTCTTCCTGCACCATCTCATTTGTGAAATCAAAATCAAAGGAACAGGGCTACAAATGGAAAGGGGTAACATGAGGGAGTTCCTGGCAAGTGATGAAAGAGTTCAGTGTCTTCTTTATGGTAGTGACTACATGAATCTACAGAATCTGTACATGGGCTAAGATTGACTATAGCCACACACACACCACACACACACACACTCACATGCAAGCACAGGAGAGAATGGTGAAAACTACATATGATCTGTTATTCAATTAGCAGCAATATAGCAATGTCAATTTTCTCATTTTGAAACTATACTATCATTACAGTAAAATGTCACCCCCTCCCAGGGAAGCTAATTCAATGATGCAGGGGACTTGAAGTACTCTTTTTTTCAATATCTTATTCTATAATTATCAAAAAATAAAGTTTTACAAAAAACAAGAAAATTTTTCTTATTCAATTATCAACATCAATATTTAGCTATTGACCCACATGTTTCCCAACTAGAAACATCTTGGGACAGGACAGTGGTGCCAAGCATCATTTTTGTTCTACCCTTAATTCAGATCAGAACTCCAAGCCCACCCCAAGTAAGCACACAAACTGAATGAAACCAAATAGGCTTTTCAAGATCCTTTCCCAGTCATTGCCCCACCCTAGGTAGATTGCTACTCTGAAAACCCTGTCAGCCACAATGGATCGAAAACATGTGGAGGAACTATTTAGTGGTAGATGAGGGATTCAGACTAAAGAGAGGAACTATTGTTGACTTATAGCATTTACTTAATCTCATCCAAGTTTTTTTCTTCTAAGAATGGCAAATCTGATCATGTTACTAACCTGAGTTTATTGATTTAACAAATATTTATTCACTAACTTCCCCAGATGGGCCTGAAATTTGATGTAAAAATGATTCCTTGTTATCCAACGCATGAAGGATGTGTTCCAAGTCACTGAGCCTTTTACATAAGCACCTCCAGAATCTTCACCCAATCTGTCTTTCCAGATTCATTTCCTTAACTCTCTTCAGCATTACTCTCCTTCTGGTTGCCTACCACCCCAGCAGCTCGGGTGAGTAACACATTCATCCACACATATGAACTTGGAGTTTCACAAATATTGTACCTTCCTTTGTTCATACTAATCGCTAAGCTTGGAGCAATCCCTCTGCCCTGCTTGAATTCCTCTTTCCCCAGGGCACAGACATGCTCACACACACAAATACACACACACACACACACACACACACACACACGCACGCATGCACATACACACCCCTGTTCCATAACACAAACACATCACTTATGTTTTGGCATAGAAAATTCACAAATCTTTCATGATCCTGCTCGAAAAGTGCTTCCTTTGATATTTCCCCTAATTAGTCAAGCCCTGTGATCCTTTAAAATGGCCACAACATTTTTGTGGCACTAACCATCAGGATGTGGGGACTATTTCCCCCATGCTTGGTCCTGGAATGACCCAATTATTTTCACCAAGAGAATTCAGAAAAAGTGGCATTGTGCGACTACTGATCTTTGCTCAAGAGACTTTGTTATTTTTGTTCTCACTCTCTTACAAAGTTGCTCCCATCATATTAAACACCTGGAATAATCTGCTGGAATAGCCACATGGAGGAGAATTCCATCTAACTTCCAGGTACATGAGTAAAGTGTCCTTGGACCATCTGGCTTCAGCAGGACCATGATAAGTGATCCCAGTAGACACCAACAGAAGAAATATGTGGCTGAACCTAGACCCCAGAATCAAGTCACGAGCAAATAAATAACTAGTTTTAAACCACTGATTCTAGAATGTTTTAATGCATCAGTAAATAATTGGTATAACCCCATCCCAACTCCAGACTCAGATAATTAGTCATTCTGAATTATGAAAGACCAGAGCACCATCTACTTCCCTCCTCAACTACTATAAGACTCATGTGTTACCATGATCCTTGGTTTGTGCATTCTCGCCACTACTAGACTCTGGAAGTAGAAATATCCCCAGGATCTCACACCAAACCTGAGGACATGGTAGACACTAAATAAATAACTGCTAAAACAATAAAAAGCTTATGGGCTGACCTTCCTCAGATTGGTCCTGTTTGAGTTATGCATTAAATCATGGTCAAGAGGGAACTTTCACTTCCTATATTGAGAAGAATAGTGAATCTCATGCCACAATGGTGTGATTCACATGAGGTTAAATTTAGCAGCTCTAATAGATTGGACCTTTTCAGAGTGCTAAGATTAAATAGCCTCATATGAGCACTATTTTACTAGCTCTGCCAATCTAACAGCCTAGGGAACTCTTTACTTGGAAATAACAAAATGTAATTACAAGCAAAATCCTGTAAGACTTGGCTTTGAGTCAAAATGCATTATAAAATAAAAACATTTGTTTTATCCAATTCCTCTCTAGAGTTTTGTCCAGCATTATCCACAGCAAGTCAGATCATTCACTATTGCTTAAGGTTATTTGTCTATTACTGGTAATATGGCTGTAAAAAATTAAGATGATCTTATTAATCATCTTCAGATCATGAATTCTACAATTTAGAATAATAATTTTGCATATGTTTTTGCCATTGAATCTTTAAATAATCAATTTGTAAGCATGGGTGTAAAGTGAATTTTTCAAAGTTGGTAAGGTGGAATTAGGACATTTAATACTATTTTCATCATACATCACAATTAATATACACCTTTATGATCATCATTAATACAAAGCTGAAATGTTTGTTGTTTGTTAAGTTGACTAGGATACTCAGTAAAAAGGATTTTCAATCCTTGTTTTGCTTTGGTGGTGATTTGTTGTTTGTCCCTTTGCATCTTAAATGTTTGCCCATGGTTTCTTTATTGAAAATTCCTCATTTGTTAATGTCAATTTTAAAAGTTAGAGTCTTTGCAAAATTTTAACTATACATGGCTAAGCTGGATTTAAAAAAAAATGATTTCAGAGTACTTTATTGAGATGAATTTGAATATGTGCTTTTACAATCCATTTTTATTTCTCCTGGGTAACAGTAGACCCAACTGGGCCAAGAAAGGTTACACACCCTTATTAAGTTGCTGTAGTTCTGGCAAAGCACAAGTCCAACTCCTCATTAGTAAGCCTGAATTTATTTGCAAGGAAATTTAATCCATGTGACGGTGATTTATTGACACTTACAGTAATATAAGAAATCATGTTTCCTAAGTGCTACTTGATCTCTAAGAAGGCTTTTGAGCTATTTTTGATTTGATCATTTTTTTCTCTGGGAAAAATAAAGGTCTATCTTCACTGGTTGGAAAAGAAAAAAGGACTTAGATTTGAGTGAAAAAACAGCCCTCACTATTTGGGAACTGTTACAGCACAGTGTGGAGGGGTGGTCTAGACAGGTAGACTGTCTTCAGTGGTGAGGAAAAGATTCTCCTTGTGCCAGCATGAGCCAAAGATTATAAGCCAGCTGAGTGGCCTTCCCCAAATTGTCCTTCTGAACTCACAGGTAGATAACTGGTGACTCACTTAGATAAAAAAATCAAATTTTTGTAAATTGAATGCCTGTTGATTTTGTAACATGCCTGTAGATGGGTAACCTAGGAAATATATCAGTCTTGTGTTCCCTGTTGAAGGGGGTGCTGGATAAACTCCTTCTGCACTGGTTGGTCCTCAAGCTCCATACCAGAGCCATGAACAGTCCTCAGAGGTAACCCAGGAAGCACATCTGATGTACTGAAGCCCACTAACCCCAGGAACTCCTCATCTGAAAGGTGAGAGTGAGGTGATTCAGAACTGCTGACATGAATGAAGCACGGAGTCATGGTTAAGTGCCAACGACCTGGCATAAATAATACAAGCACTTGAATTTCAGACCCATCATTTATTACTATAAATGTGGTAATTGCCCAACATTTATGGCATTTATTCCACAAATATAAAAATGAAGCTTTATTAGAATATTATATTAAATTTAGAGATTGAAAATTAAAAGACAGGGGAGTTGATTGCTCTTAAATCATGAATAAATAAGAAAGAGTGGTTCAACTGTTTAACCAACATGTTTTTTTATATTCCTATGGCCAAAAATCTGTAGTGGAAAGATACAAAATTTGGAATCAGGAATTCTGCTGATTACAAGTTATTTGAGTTGGGAAATCTTGAAATTCTCAAGTTCATCCTTCATTGTCCCAGTTGCTGTCCAATATGCTCCTTAGAGTTAGTATCAAGATTCAGTGAAGTGTCTGGAAAGCTTTTAGAGTCATTAGATATTCTACTCATTTATCCTTAGAGTAAATGAGTAAAAATTGAGAAAAAAATATTGAGACAAAGACCTAATCCTGAAACAATGTAATTAAAACTCAGGAATTTCCCATTTTTTTTACCACTATAGGAAAATTGTATAAGATCTGCAACACAGTCTTTTGATTTGTTTCCTAATTCCAATTCACTCATCCTAACTAAGAATGTTTTCTAACATCATAATAACCAATGCCAGCTGAAAGAATATGCACAACTATACACAAGAAGGATCATGCTTCCCTGGAGGAAGCTGATGTCTCCATTCAACATCAAATCTGAGACACTGTTTCACTTTCTACATATGTCTCCTAATCTGTCCATTAATCTCTATAGGCTTAAATTTTAAAATAAAACTAGGATAAGAGGGGACACAAATACTACCAGTCTTGGGAAGCAAAAGGTCTTTCTCTTGGATTTTTTTTCTTTGACAGAGTGCATATTTGAACCATATGTGAATGCAAGTGGAACATGTTAGTTTTGATTGTGTCAGAGTCCCTAGGGGGGTCCCAAAATCAGAGGATGTAGCTGGCCACCCTAATTTTAGAGACCTGGATGCCTTTGCTTGTGGCAGGGTTCCATAACAGTATGTAGCAACTCCATCCAGTTCTTAATCATCTTTTCTTCTCCCAGGTACTAGTTTGATTCAACCCATGGTAGAAGAATCCATCAATTTTCAAGGGATGGGGAAGGGAGGTGATTATCGGTCTGAGGAAGAGGAAGCTAGAGTGATACTGTGTGTGAGAAATCATGGCTCATGAACTCGGTTCAAATGTTAGCAATTATTTTGCTCTCTACTTTCTTTGTCTATTAAGTGGAAACTTGAACTAGATTTCTAAGATATGTTCTAAGTCTGTCATTCAGGGTTTCTATGGAATTCTTGAATTAGGCCACCATGACAAACTATAATCATCTGCCCATAGGAAGACAAATAAATGTAAAATGCTTACGTATATGAAGGTTTGGCACAAAGTAATACAATTAGAAGAAAAGAAAACTATACCATTTTAATTCTGGACTCTGGAATTTACCAATCAGATTACCAATATCTTCTCCTTAAGTCAGGCATTTCAGCAGTGGATGTAAGATAATTAATCAATCATACAGGGTTCCCAGAGAAACAGAACCAATAGGATATGTAAACACTCATTCATTCATTTGGCTCATCTTACATTTGCAGGGACTGGCAAGTATGAAATTCATAGCTCAAATGACAGGCTGGAAACTCAGGTAAGATTTAATGCCACAATCTGAGACAGAATTCTATCTTTGAGGGAAAGTCTATTTTTCTTCTTAAGGTTTTCAATTGATTAGATGAAGTCCACTCACTTTATCAAGGTGGACTTCACCTTATCAAGGGTAATATCCTTTTCTTCAAATCATCAGATTGTAGATGTTAACAACATCCATAAAATACCATCATAGTCACCGCTTGATTAGCATTTGATTATATAACTGGTTTACTAACCATATTATCACAGAGTTAAATATAACAACTAGTATAAGGAGTATGGGTGTTGAGTTAAAGAATATTCCTTTTCAATAAAACTGCATTAAGTATGCAATAAAATGGAGTTAATGCTCTAAAATTTGGCAGAGGTAAGAGCAGAATTTATGTTTATGCTTGTCAGTGTGGATGTTTCTTTCATGAATTTTATTTATGTCACTTCATTTAGTGAGAGGCCAAAGACATTTGATAATTGAGCAAATGACTTTGTTTTTAATAGTATTATGCTTTTGAATATTTGAAGGGTATCTAGTTCATAAGTCTATATCAATGTAAAATTTTAATGTAAAAATATATGAAATTAAAGTTTTTTTCAATTAAATAGCAAAAATACATAGAAACTTAGGGTTGCACTGGCCTTTAAAATTATGCTGTTCAAATTTCTTCTCAATGCTAAAATGCCTTCTTCCTTAATCTTGAAAATGTTAGTAGAATATTTCTAAAAACATGTAGATTAACATTTCAAAAATCATCTTATTTTAAGTTTTGCATGAAAAGGTCTTTTACAAAATGATCTGCATCTATCACCCTATTAGTTTTATCCACTGACTCTTATCTGTAAAGAAAAATGCAATTATCTATCAACTTTATAAGCTAACTCTAGTTAAAGCTTTTACTTATCACCTCAAATAATTGAAAACATTTTAATCCCTTTAATGATGTTCCAGGTGACATTACAAATGATTGTCACTGCTTCCTTAATAAGCACTGTGATCCCAGGATCAAAAAAAAGGAGGGGGGGTTTATTCAATAGATAGTTATTGAGAATTTATATAACAGATACTAGAAGGTTTGAGATGGTTCTATCTATTTAAAAACCTCAGACAATGGCATTTTCCAGCAGTGTAAAGCCTGATAATGAATTCTAGAGCAAGATGTAAGTTTTTATACATTTAGAATAATTAAATCTTGGTTATTCTTTCACAATATCAACAAAAAGACTGAAGTCACATTAACAAATGAATAAATAATTTCTCATTCAAACTAGATACTCATCATTATAATAAAATTCATAGTAATGATGAGGAACTGTGTTTGGTTTTAGAAATGGAGGAGTAAATCAGACACCATCTGGAAATAACCATTACTTTTTCCTTTCTTCCATGCATCCAAACACAAAATCAGAATTCAGCCTTCCTTTTCCTAACCAGAATTTGCAAAGCATGAAAAGGGAGCTGAAAATGGTAATGTCCACATTCTATGGAAGGATAATTTATCCCACAGAAAGTTTGTTGGGTGTGTGTGTCAGGGACATCTGAAAGGAAAGAGTTTTAAGAGAGAGGACTGCAAAGGGGAGCAGAAAGTAAGGAGAATGGAGACTACGACCTTCAGGAACACCTTCCCTTCCCCAGAATTTCTATATTTTTTAGTAACATTTCATAATCACTGAAAATATTTCCACAAATGGAAACATATCCTTAAATGTTTGTTTATCTTCATTTAATATGAAGACACAAACCTACATATGAATGTTTAGTGCAACTCTATTCATCATGATGAGATACTGATACAACCCATAAGTGATTCAACAGATAAATCATTAAATAAACTGCTGCATCTATACCATGGAATACAACTCAGTAATAAAAAAGATCAAACTACTGACAATGACTATTTCTAGGAAATTAGGCTGAGTTTTAAAACAAGTGCCAAAGGGTCTTGTTTCAATTATGTAATATTCTTTAGACATTTCACTAGAAATAAAGAATTAATTAGTGATTTTCAGACCTTAAGAGGAAGGGTATAAGGGAACATCGTTAGAAAAGAGCAACCCAAGATCCTTGTGAACTCTTTTGTCACTTAACTGTATCAATGTCAGTTCCCTGGGTATGATATTATACCATGATTTTGCAAGATGCTAGTACCATAGCATAAAACTAGGTAATCAGTACATGGAACTCCCCCATGTTATTTCCTGCAGCTGTATGTGACTGTTGCAATCATCTCAAAATAAAAAGTTCAACTTAAAAAGTTAATTGGGCTTATTGTGGGTCTATTTCTGTATATCTATTGTTCTTTCCAATGTCTCTCTCTCTCTCTCTCCACCAATTCTATACTGAATTTACATGGTTAGCCTTAATAACTAGTAAAATGAATCCTATACTTTTATTTTTTGAATATTTTTGCAGTACTAAGAATCAAACCCAGGACCTCACATGTGTTAGGCAAGCATTCTACCAATGAGCTACATCCCCTTATCTATCTATCTATCTATCTATCTATCTATCTATCTATCTATAATCTAACTTTATTTTTCTTTTTGAGACTGGGTCTCAATAGGTTGTCCAGGTTGGCCTTGAACTCCTGAACTCAAGCAATCCTCCTGTTTCAGCCTCTTGAGTAACTGGGATATAGGTATGCACCATTGGCCCAACTACATTCTTCATTTTCAAGATAGTTTTAACTATTCTAGACCCTGTATGTTCCCATAAATCTCCAAATCAGTGTGTATATGTCTATAATATCTTGTTGGAATTTAGATGAAAATCACATTAAATGTATAGATGAATTTGAGGAGAAATGGAATCTGTTATTTTGAGGCTTCTAATTAAAAAGTACAGTATCTTTCTCTACTTATCTAGTATTTATTTGAGTTCCTTCAACTATTTAATCCTAAATGCTTCTTTTTCATTGTAGTGATTATAAATGTTTATGCTTTTGATGATGTTTTAAATTTTGTTTTCCAACAATCATTGTTAGTATATAGATATGCCTAATATTTATGTGTTGATTTTCTTGTGAAAATTTGAGGGGTTTTTGGTGGTTATTTTTGGTAGATTCCTTGAAATTTTCCATGAACTAGTTGTCACCTGAAAATGAGACAGTTCTGCTTCTTCCTTTCCAAATTTTTTTCTTTTTTGGGTTTTTTTAAATTTTTTTTTACATTTACATAGGGTAATGATGTTTATTTTATTTTTCCCCTCCCCCCCACCCCTCCCACCCCTCTTTTCCCTCTACACAGTCCTTCTTTCCTTCATTCTTACCGCTGTCCTTAGCCTAACTCTAAACCTAACCCTAAACCTAATGCTAGCCCCTCCCACCCCCCATTATATGTCCTCATCCGCTTATCAGCGAGATCATTCATCCTTTAGTTTTTTGAGATTGGCTTATCTCACTTAGCATGATATTCTCCAATTTCAACCATTTGCCTACAAATGCCATAATTTTATCATTCTTCATTGCGGAGTAATATTCCATTGTATAAATATGCCACAGTTTCTTTATCCATTCATCAACTGAAGGGCATCTAGGTTGTTTCCACAATCTGGCTATGGTGAATTGAGCAGCAATGAACATTGATGTGGCTGTATCTCTGTAGTATGCTGATTTTAAGTCCTTTGGGTATAGGCCAAGGAGTGGGATAGCTGGGTCAAATGGTGTTTCCATTCCAAGCTTTCTGAGGAATCTCCACACTGCTTTCCAGAGTGGCTGCACTAATTTGCAACCCCACCAGCAATGTATGAGTGTTCCTTTTTCACCACATCCTCGCCAACACCTATTGTTGCTTGTATTCTTGATAATCACCATTCTAATTGGGGTGAGATGAAATCTTAGGGTAGTTTTGATTTGCATTTCCCTTATTACTAGGGATGTTGAACATTTTTTCATATATCTGTTGATTACTTGTACATCTTCTTCTGTGAAGTGTCTGTTCATTTCCTTAGCCCATTTGTTGATTGGATTATTTGTATTCTTCGTGTAGAGTTTTTTGAGTTCTTTATAGATTCTGGAAATTAGCGCTCTATCTGAGGTATGGTTGGCAAAGATATTCTCCCACTCTGTAGGCTCTCTCTTCACATTTCTGATAGTTTCCTTTGCTGAGAGAATGTTGGGGTACCCGGGACCCCTGGTCCTAGGTGTGGCTAAGATGGCGCCTGGCAGTGAGCCAGAGCAGTTAACTTTTGCACAAACATCTGACATCATTTTAAGGAAGTCTTTATGACTGGTTCTCTGGTCTCATGCACAACGCATGATCTCGGTATGCCCTGTTTGACTCTCTGTATCTGTCCACGCTTTTCCCTCGTGTGCTCTCCTTTGATTGGTGGTTTTACCTATATAAGGTCTGTAACTTCCCTGCTGGGAAATAGGATAAGAAAAAGAAACAATAGAAGCAGAAGGACAGCGCGCAATAAAGCATTGAAACTTCAACCAGGTGTCGTGTTTTCCTGCGGGCAGGGAACGCAACAAGTGGTGCCGAAACCCGGGAAGACAACAAACCAGCAGCAACTACCTAGGTAAGTTTTAGAGATTAATGTTATAAATAATAAAAAAGGAGTGATAAAGGCAGCCTTGACGTTCATGGTAAAGCGACTATCAGGACACACGGAAGGTGGTCCGGGGACACGCGGAATGCGGTCCAATTAAAGTCAGGACACACGGAAGGTGGTCCGGGGACACGCGAAATGCGGTCCAATTAAAGTCAGGACACACGGGAGGTGGTCCAGGGACACGCGGAATGCGGTCCAATTAAAGTGAAAGTAAGGACTAGCGAAAGGCAGTCCGGAGACAGAGCCAAGCGATACGCGGCTCGGAGTGGACTAGCGAAAGGCAGTCCGGAGACAGAGCTAAGCGAAACGTGGCTCAGAGTGGACTAGCGAAAGGCAGTCCACCTTAAAAGTATTAAAGTGAAAGTAGCACGTGAAAGGCGGCTACACCCTGGACTAAGTGAAAGGCGGTCCACATTGGAGATATTAAAGTGAAAGTGGTGCACGAAAGGCGGCCATCAATCAACCCGGACCAAGCGGAAGGTGGTCCAGTGAACTGAAACTGGTATGCGAAAAGTGATCGCAGCAAATTAATCATGGGTTCTGAGATGTCTAGAGTTCACTTGGAAGGTCTATTAAAGGCTTTATTAAAGGCTAATGGAACACCTTTAAAGGTTTCCTCAGCTAGGAAGTTTTTAAAAACTGTAGAAGATAAAGCCCCTCGGTTTTTAAATGAGGGATTGTTTGATCAAGAGAAACTATCACAAGAGACAGAAAAAGGCCCCCCTCCTGATCCCTTCCACGCAACTCCATGGCCACCTAGGGAGGGAACACCCGTGTCCTTGAAGCAGTCCTCCCCCTAGGCAGAGATCTCAGCAGCTCCATTCCTCAAAAGTAGTAAGAAATAATGTTTTGTGATTTTCTGCATTCAAACCTAACCTGATTTCTCAACCAGGAAGAAAAAGGGTTAAAAAGTTCTGGGTGATCCTCCCTCCCCCCTGCCTGGCCTTGCTGATAATGTTTTGTGCTCAACCAGGAAGAAAAAGGGTTAAAAACTCCTGGGTGATCCCCCCTCCCACTTGCCTGGCCTTGCTGAAGCCTGAGTTGGAATGTAGGCTGCAGCGGTCTCAGCGGGAAAGGGAGGCAACCTGAAGATAAAAAAAAAAAAGAAAGAAAAAAGGGTGTCTGTTTTAAACTTCTGGACTGCTACACAGAACTAACTCATTTTCCAGGATTCTTGTTTTGTTTTGTTTTTCTTTAATGCTGTATTTTTGAGCTCATAATTTTGATCCTGCATACCTAGGTTAATGATTTTTTTTTCTTTTTGATCAGTTCTATTTTTATTCAACTAGAGTTTTTAAATATCTGTTACATTGCAATGGAGATTTACCTATAAAGTTACAAGGCCTTTGATTTTGTGTTATTTGTATGTCGTGCTGTCTGGTGTCATGTTTTGTCTGTATTAAAACTGAGCGCTCCTAAAATTAAAATTTATAAATGGATCCAAATATTTTTATTCACATGATTTAAAAAGGTTCAATTTAAGTTGAGTAAACTAATAATAGTGAAATGTCTTTAAAAACAACTTACAAGTCTCTAGATGGTCAAACTAATGGAATGTTGATGTTAAACAATGTCTAATATCAATTGTTTCTAGGACCTTTCTTCAACAGGAAAGAGACAGCAAATACTGTTCAGGACACTTGTCTAATATCTTGACTGAAAACAAGGTTACTAAAAGTTATGTCTTAACAAGTACAATTCTATATACAAAGGGTTCTAAAGGTTTCAACTGTGTTTCAGTTAGAGTACTATAAACAACAAAGTATTTTATCTTGTTAAAATGGTGTAATTTATCTAAATTCAGAAATTTCATAAGAGTTGTTTCAGAATGTAAACAAAAGGGGGTCAACACATAAAAAAGAAAAAATAAAAGGTTCTAAAAATACAACTATATTTAGTGAAGGAGAAAATCTTTCTGGATAAGAAAGTGTTATATAATGAAATACATGAGGGTCTAAGTAAATGCTAAAAAAGTCTGTGTGTAAGTGAAGGGCAAGTTTCAACAAGTCTGTGTGTAACTAAGTTGTTTGTATGTATGTGAAACAGCTAAAGCTATTTAAGGTTTTTCCTAAGGTGAAATACTAATGTTCTGATATAAGCCAAAGTTTAATCTATATGGTAAAATGACATGGTAAAATAACAAGGATTTCTTAGAAACACTAATTTACTCTTAACTTTGTGTCTATTAAGTTTTATTCTTTAAAACAATTAGTCTTAAAAATTGGGGTTTATACAATTATGGTTAAACAACTGTTAAGAGTATTGTACTATGTTACAGAGTCTAAATTTTTCTTTAAAAACTAAATTTAGTAAGATTAAAGTGTCAAGGTAATTGTGAAATGGTCACTCCTTGTATATTAAATGTATTCATATTTTCCAAGTATACAAGTTTTAAAGCAGGGTATTTATCAAGCTGCTATTCTCCAAACTTCTCTCTTAATGTTGGAATGCTTCTAGGTTCTCATGAGCAGTCTTAATGCCTATTCCTACCAGCTAAAATATTACAATCATATCCCAAAGCTGTTGCTCAAGTAATATTTAAGGGAATAGAATCTTGCATTACTGTCTTTGGAATCCATCCTTCTATCATTATAACCCCTTATTCCACTCAGCAAATTAAATGGTTAAGCAATAATGATGATGATTGGTCAGTATTATATTGTTCCACCTCAGCTCAGTTTGATAACCAATATCCCCAACATTCTTGGATTCAGTTTTGTAAAGTTACTCCCATAATTTTTCCAAAAGTGACTAGTGCCCAACCTATTAAAAATTGTATAACTATATTTACTGATAGATCTAATAATGGAGTAGGCGCTGCACTTGTTCATGATCAACTTCATACTATAATAGTTCAATCCAACTCGGCACAAGTTACTGAGCTCGCAGCTGTGGTGTTGGCTTTTAAAATAGCAGATAATCAGCCATTTAATCTCCTATCTGATAGTTCATATGTTGTTAATGCTTTAAGTGTTCTTGAAACTGTGCCATGTATTTCTTTTTTATCCACCGTGGCTTCCTATTTCGCTACACTGCAAAACCTTATTCTGCAGCGTAAACATCCATTCTATATAGGACATATTAGGGCTCATTCTAATTTACCGGGACCTTTGGCTAGAGCAAATGATTTGGTGGATATGGCTACCAAATCCATTTTTGTTTTTTCCACAGAGGAACAAGCAAAACTCTTTCATGAGAAATTCCATGTAAATTCCACTACCTTGAGTAGAAAATTTCCTATCTCTAAATGTGTGGCTCGGCAAATAGTAAAAAATTGTCAACACTGTGCTCCTTTGATCCCAGTACAATCTTTTGGAGTCAATCCCAGGGGATTGTTACCTAATCATGTTTGGCAAATGGATGTAACTCACATTCCTGAATTCGTTACTGTAAAGTATGTACATGTGTCAGTAGACACTGCTTCAGGGGTCATCATGGCTTCCGCTCACTCTGGAGAAAAGGTAAAAGATGTCATTCAACACTGCCTACAAGCGTTTGCTTGCTGGGGCATACCTAAAGTTATAAAAACAGATAATGGTCCTGCTTATACCTCCAAAAGCTTCCGGTTATTTCTACAAACATTTAATATTCAATTGATTACTGGTATTCCCTATAATCCACAAGGACAAGGTATAGTTGAGAGGACACATCTCACCTTAAAAAATTGTCTTAATAAACAAAAAGGGGGAATAGGAGCCTCTTTTAAATCTCCCAAGGACAAAATTAATCTGGTTCTTTTTATTTTAAATTTTTTGACTATAGACAATAATGGACACTCTGCGGCTGATCGCCATAGCAACCCTTCCCCTGTCCCTCAAACATGGGCCAAGTGGAAAGACATATTGACAGGTTGCTGGAAAGGACCAGATCCAGTATTACGTTGGGTCCGAGGGTCTGTTTGTATTTTTCCACAGGATCAACAAACTCCGATCTGGGTTCCTGAATGACTGACCAGACCTATACAACATGGAAGTGATACTACTCCTCCTCACGATAGTGAGCCTTCCCATAACTGCAAAGACACAAACGGACAGCCAGACCCGGAACCTGTGGGCAATAGTTAAAGCTTGGCCATATCTTTTGCCGTTAACTAATACTTCCTCTCTACTCCCTACATTGTTCACCACCAATGTGGCTACAGGATTACCCACTACACTTTATGATCCAGAGACTCAACCATATAATTCTTCCACTTTCTCCCTCCCTGGAGCCTTATGCTTTGATATATCTGAGGATAATGCTGTTAGTAATAATAACTCTAGCCCTTGTATTGTTCTCCAAAAGCAGGTACAGGGTCTCTTTCATAAGAGTATGGAATCCCCTTATGCTCCGCTCCAGGGTTATGCTATGCTTGGTCTTCAGTATGCCAATAATAATTTAATAACCATATCAAGGACATACTGGGAAGGGGAAGCTACCTTGATCACAGGATTTGTACCTCACAAATTACCTCTTCCCACTAATGGATTTAAAACTCCCAGAATTTTTCCTCCATGTAATCCAAAATTTTCCACACCTCCCATTTGGACAGGTTGTCAAAATACAAAGCGAGCGACCCCAGTTCAACATGGATTTTTCTTCACACCAAATTTTACTTCCCAGCGTACCACTGATAATTTTGCTGGTCATGACGCCATGGGCATGGAGCGCGTTAATCCTTTTGATAGCTGGTTGCTATTCACCTCGACTTCAGGATATACTAACTTACAACCTCTTTTTGCTCTTAAAGGAGGATCTTTTAGACAATGCGAATGGAACTCTTCAACGTGGAGCGGAAAAAATGCTGGAGCTGAGACTACTACTAACTGTACTAAAAACATTACATTCTCATCCACTCCAGCCTGTGTTCCCTCCTTTTATGTTTCTACTAACCAATATTTCCAATAACACAACCCTTGATTGCTCTCAATCTTGTTGCTATCTTTCTCAATGTTGGAATGCTACCAATTTCTCCCGCGCAGTCTTAATGCGCATCCCTACCTTCCTACCTATCCCAGTCTCTGTTACAGATGCAGAATTACCAGTACTACTATCAAGAAATAAAAGACAATTTGGCATTGCGGCAGCTGTGGTTGCAGCCGTTGTTGCATCGGCGGCGGCTGCCGCGACTGCAACTGCTGCATTGACAACTACTGTACAGACAGCAACTGCAGTCAACCGTTTAGCTGAAAACACAGCTACTGCCTTACAAACTCAAGAGACTTTAAATCAACATTTAAGGGCAGGCTTACTCCTGGTGAATCAAAGAGTGAACCTATTACAAGAACAAGTGGACATATTACAAGAACTTTTGGGACTGGGATGTGTTTACTCTTTAAGAGCTGTTTGTGTTACCCCTATTGTATATGATAATTTCAGCACTGCAGCTGAGTTATCTAGTAATTTGTCACTTTACCTTACTTCTACTTGGTCATCTCAATTTGATAATCTTACCTCACAACTTAGAGCCGAAATTGTCAAAGCTAATTCTACTGGGGTACATATTGCTTCTGTGTCTGAGATGGCTGAATGGTTTTCTTCTGCTTTCAATTTTGTAAAACAGTGGGCAGGTCTGGGCACTTTCGGACTGCTTCTCCTCATTGGTATCCTTTTCCTCACTTGTCTGTTTTTGCGTCTATGAGCCAGCCAAAACAGGGATCGGATTATCTTTCATCAGGCCATGACCGCCCTAGAGGCCGGCAGCTCCCCACAAGTGTGGCTCTCGATGCTGGACCAGTAGTCAAAGATGGGTAATGAAGGAGGTGGCTATGTACCAACCTAAGACAGGAGCTGCAGCATGCTCTGCAGACTCTGATGACGGGTAAGGACATATGCTGACCACTCAACCTAAGACAGGCACGGTCCCGAGCTTTAATTTTATAATAAAAAAGGGGGAACTGTCAGGGTACCTGGGACCCCTGGCCCTAGGTGTGGCTAAGATGGCACCTGGCAGTGAGCCAGAGCAGTTAACTTTTGCACAAACATCTGACATCATTTTAAGGAAGTCTTTATGACTGGTTCTCTGGTCTCATGCACAACACATGATCTTGGTATGCCCTGCTTGGCTCTCTGCATCTGTCCACGCTTTTCCCTCATGTGCTCTCCTTTGATTGGTTGTTTTACCTATATAAGGTCTGTAACTTCCCTGCTGGGAAATAGGATAAGAAAAAGAAACAATAGAAGCAGAAGGACAGCACGCAATAAAGCATTGAAACTTCAACCAGGTGTTGTGTTTCTCTGCGGGCAGCGAACGCAACAAGAGAAAGCTTTTAAGTTTGAATCTATCCCAGTTGGTGATTCTTTCTTTTATTTCTTGTGCTATAGGAGTCCTGTTAAGGAAGTCTGATCCTAAGCCAACAAGTTGAAGATTTGGACCTACTTTTTCTTCTATAAGATGCAGGGTCTCTGGTCTGATTCTGAGGTCCTTGATCCATTTTGAGTTGAGTTTTGTGTAGGGTGAGAGATAGGGGTTTAATTTCATTCTATTGCATGTGGTTTTCCAGTTTTCCCAGCACCATTTGTTGAAGAGGCTATCTTTTCTCCATTGCATATTGTTGGAACCTTCTTCTAGTATGAGAGAATTGTATTTATTTGGGTTTGTGTCCATGTCCTCTATTCTGTACCATTGATCTACCTGTCTATTTTGGTACCAATACCATGCCATTTTTGTTACTCTTGCTTTGTAGTAGAGTTGAAGATCTGGTATTGCAATACCCCCTGCTTCGCTCTTGCTACTGAGGATTGCTTTAGCTATTCTAGGTTTTTTATTCTTCCAGATGAATTTCATAATTGCTTGCTCTATTTCTGCAAGGTACATCATTAGGATTTTAATTGGAATTGCATTGAATCTGTATAGCACTGTTGGTAGTATAGCCATTTTGACGATATTAATTCTGCCTATCCAGAACATGGGAGATCTCTCCATCTTCTAAGGTTTTCTTTAATTTCTTTCTTTAGTGTTCTGTAGTTCTCATTGTAGAGGTCTTTCACCTCTTTTGTGAGATTAATTCCCAAGTATTTTATTTTTTTCAATGCTATTGTGAATGGGGTAGTTTTCCTAATTTCTCTTTCTGAAGATTCATCACTTATGTATAAAAATGCATTGGATTTATGAGCATTGATCTTGTAACCTGCTACTTTACTGAATTCACTTATGAGTTCTAAAAGTTTTCTGGTGGAATTTCCAGGTTCCTCTAAATATACAATCATGTCATCAGCGAACAGGGATATTTTGAGTTCTTCTTTTCCTATTCGTATCCCTTTAATTTCTTTGGTTTGTCTGATTGCTCTGGCTAGAGTCTCAAGGACAATGTTGAATAGAAGCGGTGAAAGAGGGCATCCCTGCCTTGTTCCAGTTTAATTGATTTTAAATTAATGCACTAAAAATTTATTTTTTGGGTATTTGTTTTAATGACATACTAATGATATTTATGAGTTATATGAGGCAAGAAATGATAAGTTTGATGATAAAAGATCTAAAAAAAAACTCTGGCAGGAAAGAGTCAATAAGTGTATACACATGTATCTGAATATATTTTATAGAGAGAGAAGAGAGAGCATCATCCCTTAAATCATATCAACCAACCAAGCAACCAAGAACATACTTAATTTCAGGTGGAAGATTACTGATCTAAATGTTAAGGGTAAAACAAGAAAAAGTCTAGAATACCTCTGTAGCTTTAGAATAGGCCAATATTTCTGAAGTAATTGTTAAACATAACAATTATGTTTAACATAATTGTTAAACATAAAGATAAAAGTGATAACCATAGACAAATTGAGAATTCAGTTTGTGAAAATACATATATAGTTGGGGGTACAACTCAGTTGTAGAGTACATGTTTAGCATATGTGAGACCCTGAGTTCAATCCTCAGTGGCAAAAGGACAGCATCAAAAAGACACAATTAAGTGAAATTATAATCCATGGTGTGGGAGAAAGTACTTACAATAAACATATTTAAAAGGGGATTCCTATCTGAATTATATAAACAACTCCAACAAAGCAACAAGAAAACGACAAATCGCTTAATAGGAAAATGTTCAAAAGACTTGAATAGACACTTTATTAAAGAGGACATCAAGAGCCACCATGTGTCTTCCCTGAGTCACTCCTTCGAGCTTCTTGATTAGCTTTTAGCTTCTACCACACAACCCCTCCTGCCCAACAGGATGCAGTCAGATTATGTCACTCCCCCTCCCTGCTTGACTTCTCCTACTACCAAACAAAAGCCAAAGTTCTTAGGATAGCTGACAAGGCCCTATTTGATCCACCCACCCAACAAGTCCTCATTATCTCCAAAGCTCTGAATACTTAGTGGGAACTTTTCTGATAATTCCATTTTAACCTTTTTGTTTTGTTTTGTTTTGGTCTGGTTCTTTCTACTTTTCCACTCTACTCTGTATTTCTCCAAAACACTTACCATCTATATCATGCTATATATTTACTTACTGACTTGGGTTTAGAGTGGATCCCCTATGCAATAAAATATGAAAGACAAGTGAAGAAAAGTTACCAATAATAATCATGTGAATTAATAAATTATTCAGCTTAATAAATTGAAACCACAATGTGATGTGATAAGCTACAAAAACTACAGTGGATAAAAAGTAATACATTGAATGTGGCAAAAAGTTAGAGCAACTGGAATATGAAATACTAGTGGTGGGAGATTAATTGACTTAACCACATGAGAAATCTGTACGGCAGTATGTAGTGATACTAAACAGATATGTAACCAAATACTTAGTGATACCATTTGTAACTATATACCCAAGAGAAATGCAAACTCATGTTCACCAAACAGGTGCTAGAATCTTCAGAATAGCAGTATTCATAATAGCCAAAGCTGGAAATTACCCAAATGCCAACCAACAGTATGATGGATAAATAAACTTTAATATATTTTATACTATTTGCTCTGTGACAAATGTCATAAACATAATATTGAACAAAAAACTGACTGAGCTAGTAAATACTTATAATTCCACATGTAGGTCCAAAAGTGAGCAAAATTAATCTTAGAAGTCATAATGGAGATTACCCATGGGAAGACAGGCGACATCTGGAAGAGAGTACAAGCAGCTCTTTGTGTGCTGCAAATATTCTGCTCTTTGACATCTGTTCTGGATGCACAGGCATAACTGATAAAAATTACCTAGTTGAAACATTTGAGATCTGCTAATTCATCTTTCTGCATTTGATTTCAATAATAATGTTTATAAATAATAAAATAAAATATAAAAATATGAAGTCCTTAGGAGCAAAATCTAATGGCAAACTGGAGAGGTGTTGACTTGATGACACATGGAAAAAGAACTACAGTTCTTTTATTTTTCTTTTACAGTTCTTTTACATAATCTCTAACAGATTATGATCTCAATCTAAGTCAAGGTTGGAATATAGATGCCAAAATTACTAAAAAAAAATCATTTGCTAATACAAGAATTAAATATACTGAGTATGTAAAAGTACCTCAGGGATCATTTAACCCCACCCTCTCATTTCACTGTGAAACTGTGAAGGCCCAGAGAGGTCTTGGCTCAATCAATTTTAGATGGATTTTTAGAAGGAGTGAGAACTGAGCATCACACTTTCTGACTTCCTCACTCAAAGCACATTTCCAAACCTTGCTGGGCATAAAAATCTACTTTGGAATTTTGGGAATCCCTAAGAAAATTCACTGTCAGTTCGTTCTAGCACAACAAGTTGGATACTATGGCTCTGGTCTACTCCAGATGTCTGTGCCAGGAAAGAAAATGTGATGGCTTTGTTCTACCCATCCCTTCATTTATGGTGATTGATTAATCAGGTTTAGTTTCAAATCCTTACAGGGTGGATTGCTGGCCAGTGATGAGGAAAAATGACAAACACAAAATACCAAATTTCTGGTCACAGTGAACCCCACCTTCTAAATATTTAATACTTTTAAATAATATTCCAAATGAAAAAAGTACATATTTAATATTTAAAAATGATACAAACTTCATCATAAGCCAGAAAAACACTAAAATGCATAGAAATAAGTTTGATTTTTATGGGATGATGGTATTTAAAACAACCCATGCACTGAATGGATCAAAAACCAAGATCACTGAACCAGGTCTCAGTGGTAAGAGAGCGAAGGCCTAGCCCAGAGTTGACACGAACACCTGTCACTGAAGTGGTGGTCTCCTGCCTCAGGCACTGGCGCCTGCTATTCCAGTCATTTCACAGAAGAGAAGACAAATAAAGATTAGATCATTACTGACGAAAGTGGCTAAGGGACCAACAGGGCAAGGAGGGGAAGAGTAAGTATCCAGAGAAGGTATAGGGAAAACTTTTCCTTACACAAGATGAGCTTCCATGGAGAAAATGACAGCCAAACAAAACCAATTATTTCAGTAAGAAATTTACTTCAGAAAACATGAATGGAATAGAAAAATTGTAAAAGGACATTGAAATCTTTAGGATACTTTAAAAGAAAAATGGGGGGTAATCTATAACAAATAAGAATATGGAACAAAACAGGTGGGCACTAAAAATAGATATAAAAACTAATGTGAAACCTTAAAAATGAAAAATATATTAATTAAAATAAAAACTCAGTAGAGGGAATGAAATCTAAACTGGACACAGGATGAAAAGAGAATTAGTGGATTAAAAGAATGGAGTATTTAGAAAATAATACTGAGATAACTGGCTATGTACATATATAATATATATTTTATGCATATATTGTACATAATATAGATGTGTAAATTATCAACCACTTTGGAAAGCAGTATGGAGAGTCCTCAAAAGACTAGGAATGGAAACACTATATGGCCCATCTATTCAACTCCTTGGTATTTATCTCAAAGAACTAACATCAGCAAACTATATGATACATGTATCCAATATTATAGAAGCACAATTCACAGTAGCCAAGTTATGGAAACAGCTGAGGTGTCTGTCACAAGTGGATAAAGAAAATGTGGTATATGTACACAATGGAATTTTACTCAGCCATAAAGAAGAAAGAAATTATGTCATTTGCTGGTAACTGAATGAACTAGAGAATATCACACTAAGTGAAATAAACCAGACTCAGAAAGTTAACGGCCAACTGTTGCCTCTCATATGTGGAAGCTAGAGAGAGAGAAAAGAAAGGAATTGAAAAAAAGGGGAGCTTATGAAAATAGAAGGGAGACCAATGAGAGCAGAGGAAGGGGATTGAGGGGGAGGGAAAGGGTTTGAGGATGTACTAGGGAAGGAAATGTACCAATGTATGCTGTTTCCATGTACAATTATACCACAATGAATTCAACCCTCATATACAATTATAATGCACTAATTTATAATACTTATTATAGAAGACTTATCAGTAGAATAGAGCAAGTCGGTCAGTGGGAGGTGGGAGGGGAGGAAATAGGAATGTACTAGGTAATGAGATTGATCAATTTATGTGATGTGTATGTACAAATATGGAATGATGAAGTCCACTATTATGTATAATTATAGTGCACCAATAAAAAAATTAGGACAAGAATAGGTCAATACTTCTTATTTTACATGGAATATGTAATAGTTCAGAATTTAAACTCATAATGACAACACTTTATCTCCTAAATGATTTTCAGACTTATAAAACAGTTGAGTTCAATTGATGAATTACTAAGATTGAAAGGCAGTCCAATATTCTAGAAACATAAAGATATTTGTTTTCATAACTCTGAGTCGCTAAGAGGCTATACATATAAAATATCCCATTCCTTGAACATCCATTTAATCCTGTCTGAGGCAAAGATTTAAGTGTATATATAACAGAAAATTTTGCTTTTGTAGTTAAAAATATTTCTTTGATGTATGCATCATATATTTTTTCATGTTAGAATGATAATTTTGTTCTTGTAAAAATGGTTCATGCTTACTGTGAAAAATAAAATACACAAAAATGCACTATATAAAAAATGAAGCTGGAAGAACTGGCTATCCATATATACAATATATTTTTGTGCATATATTGTATGTGTAAATTGATTTATATAGCTATCACATATTATAAATAAATTAAATTTTAATGGAAAACTATTAAGAGAAAATATAGGTGCATATCTTTTAGATTTTCAAGTAGGGAATGATTTATTTTACAAGACACAAAATGTCAGAGTTATAAAGAAAAGACTGGTAAACCTGGACATTTTATACTTAAAAATTATGCATGAATAAGGGTATATCAACAAAATTAAAGGTGACTGATAGGAAATAAGTTCAGTGTGTATAATTCTAGTATATAGTCAAAATATAAAGAGATATATAAATAATAATGAAAAATATTAAAGAATGTAATATTAAATGGACAATGTATTTCCATGTGTCATTCATGGAAAAAAATGAAATTGAAAACTGAATTGCAAAACACATTTGAACATATATTCAAATATGCAAATAATCAGAGATATTTAAAGACCAAGATACACTTGCACGTGTGCCAAGATAGTCAAAAGAATCAATATTTAGTTAAGAAGACAGGGAAATAGAAATTATATTGAGAGTGTGAATAGTGGAAGTATGGTGAAAATCAATGGCAATAACACAGAATGACCAACCTCTTTGATCTAGCCATCCAAGGTGAGAATGTGTGTACATGTGTATTTGCTCTAGAAAAACTCTGTGCACACTCACAGAGTAATATATAATGATATGAAGGGTGTCAAGTACTAGATTACTGTGGTAAAAAGTGGAAATGATACAAATGTCCAGTGAGGTGGATATAGATACACAGACAAATATGCAGACAGACAGACAGATTGTAGTATATTGATATAATGAAATATATTGTGGTTAAAAAGGAGTAAACTGTATATGTATTATCATGAATCTATTTTGAAAATATAATATTGAATGAAAAAGTAAATCTAGAAACTTTATATGTACTTAATTTAAATAATACAAGTCAGGGAATTATATAGCTTTACCAACATATATAAACTTAACACATATATTTCAGATATACAGGTATGTATTTTAAGAGTAAATAGATAGATTGGATACATACCAAATTCTTGTCAATGGCTAACTCTAGAAGGGAAGGGAATACAATTAGGAGAGCATCAAGTTCTCATCTTTTTTTCTAGAAGATTTTTTCCTTTAGATGAGTTTGGAACAAATACATTGCTTTTCCATCTCAATGATGAATAAGTGAACATTATTAATTAACACTTGTTTTCTTTTTGTTTACTTTTAGTTAAGAAAAAAATGAATAGATCCAAGGAGTTTATTGGGGACTACAGGGTTTCCAGACCTAGAAAATTTAAGAACTTTAAGAGACACCGTATGTACAAGCAGAACAGTTAACATACTGGGAACAAGAATAGGGATAACAAAGAAGGGATTCCATCAACATAAATTCTTTTGGACACTGGAAAGGCTGTCTGTCACTGACTTGTTTTCTTTGACCCCAAGGGCTCTAACTAAAACTCACATATGGAGGTTAAAGGGAGGAGATTAGCCTCAAATTAAGAATGAAGCCTCTAACAATTATGACTTTTGAAAAATTATTTGTCATCCCCAAGAGATAGTATACTCCTATCACTGGAGTTGGTTAAGTCTAGTGTGGCTAACACTTGTACAAATATGGCTTGCAGAGTTACTTCCCCATACCATAGGTGGAGGTCGGTTTATGGTAAGGATGACAATAAAGGGTAACACTGTTGACTCTAATAATGATTTTGCTAAGCACTCAATCACTACCTCATTTACTCCTTAAAATAATAGTGGAAATTGGTATCATTTTATTGTCCGCAATTACAGATTACATGATTGGTAAGGATTTGGTTCCAGACTGTTCTGACTCCAAGGTAACACTTCTTTAAGAACCTTACTACCATTAGCACATCCATATTTATAAAATAAGAAATTGATTTCTACTTGTAATATTTAAGGCACACCTGTGATAAACATTTTGAAGATGTTTGGATCCATCCAGAGTCCCTGGAGAAAAAAGTGTACTTAAACTCAAAAGTGCCAGTTGAATACCACTTCATTTCCTTAAGACTAGGCTGTGTGTGTGTGTGTGGTGTGTGTGTGTGTGTGTGTGTGTGTGTGTGTGTGTGTGTGTTTGGGTTTTGTAGTTGTTGTTGTTTGGTTTTGGTTTTGTTTTTTAACCAGGTATTAAAAACAGGGGACCCAGGGGATCTTAACCACTGAGAGACATCCAAACCTGTTTTTATTTTTATTTTAATTTTACTTTTTAAAATTTGAGACAGTGTCTCACTAAGTTGCTGAGGGCCTTGCTAAGTTCTGAGGCTGGCTTTGAATTTGGCCATCCTCCTGCCTCAGCCTCCTGAACCGCTGGGATTATAGGTGTGTACCACTGAGACCCACCTCTTGAGTCTAGTTTTAATGCTATTAATGTAACTGACTCTCAAACAAGAAAGTGAAAAATGATGGAGGGGTATTTGCAAAACAAGGGATGAATACAAAGACCAGCATTTGAGACTTCCAATATCTGTGAATGTGATTTACCAATTAATGACCCAAAGACCCTAATGCAAATTTTCAATGTCCCCACTCTAGTCCTTATCACTTGCAAAATCTGTCATCTATTCGAACCTCAACCCAACCCTTCCCACACAGCTAACTGCCTGGCATTCATCTTATCTATCATTGGAGAGGAGAGAGGTAGATGAGTCAAATAAGCCAGAACTTTAAACTGTGGTGTGAAAGAAGTGTGAGTGCTTGCAAAACCATGTTTTGCTCACTCTCCCAGACTGGGGATTTCTTGGGGATGATATGCAATTTGTCTACTTAACCCCATGTGTATGCTGATTAAGAAGGGCACAAATCTACATTGAGAACAACCACAGAAATGAAAAGTTGTACCCCATTTGTGTACAATGAATCAAAATGCAGTCTGTAAAAATTTAAAAAATATAATAATAATAACAATTTTTAAAAAAGAAGGGCACTTGCCCAAGGACTATGAGTCAAAGCCAAGGAAATGAATCATAAGGGAATTAACCCCATTCAAGAAAATATCTATCTCTGGATCCTGTTGAATATGCATATCGCTCAGAAAGAACTTAGAGAGAACTGGCTCAAAGTACAAGGTCAAGGGTTAGACCCCAAACTAAAAGTGAAGTGTTTTGTAGAATAAGAGATAAAATGATGGGAAGATGAAATGGCACAATGGTGTGTGTTCAGTGGGGAACCTCTCATTAGTGTTCTGAGGAGTACACTGGAGGACAAGATAGGACAAAGAACACCATCTCAAGTTAACCAGGAAGAAGGTCCATCTAGAACTGTGCTTTCCTTCTCCTCATCTTCCCCATGTCCACAAAGACCAAGAGACTGAGAATGTCAGAGATCATTCAAATGAAGCCTTAACTTCCCCAAATCTATGTATTTTGTGAGAGCTAAGTACAGATATACATGTGCATGGGAATATAAATGTGATGGGCATTACATCCTTAAATTTTATTTCAAAGAAGGATATTTCCAGACACTCACCCAAAGAGACCACTTAGCCAGAACCCAGGAAGGGAGTCATGCAGTGTTTAAGGCCATCTGCATCTTTGTCCTTTTTCTGTCTGGGACCATGTTTGCTACTGTAATTTTCTGAAGAGGCCATTCAGCAGAGATTTATGATGAGCAGAGAGAGTCACCAGGGCAGAGGGGAACAAGGGGACTTTATATATCTGGACTGGAGAGATGAAAGGAGAGAAGAACTCCTGGCAAGAGCTTAAATTGCCAAGCCTGGAAAAGGGTTATACTCTAATTAATGAACATTAGAGAATCATGAATGCAAATTCTTATTTGAATTTAGTCCCATGTCTTCAATGCAACTCATCTCTGAAGTCAGGGCCCCAATAAGTGTCGTTCAAAACCAGCATCGTGGTATTTGCATACAGAAGGAAAGTTCTGAGGCCAGACACATACTTGTGGCTACCTGAAAAAATTTTAACTTAACCAGTCTGAAATTGCATTGGAAAAGCTTCTATGTAGATTTCAACCAATACACAGCCTGTTTATTCAGTCTGTGAAGGGAGAATATTGAGGTTGGAGGAGCATTCGAAGATACTTTTAGGCACTTGTCTCTTAGTGTCTCTTAGAACAAGTAAACCTCTTGAGTGTTGATTTTCTCATCTTCAAAATAAACAGTAGTACCTGTTCTACCCATCTTAGTAAGATGGTTATAAGAACCAAATAAGGCAATTGTCTTAGTCTGCTCTAGCTGCTGTAACAAACTCTCATAGACTGAGTGGCTTAGACAAATACATTTATTTCCCATAATCCTGGAGGATGTAAACTCCAAGACTAAGGTATCAGAGATTGTGTTCCTGATGAGTGAACTCTTGCTGAATTTAAGATGATTATCTTCTTGCTGTGTCTTTAAGTGGCAGAGAGAGAGAGAGCATGCACATTTTTCAATTCCTTGTTCTTCTGGTAAGAGCACTAATTCCATCATGCAGCTCCATTCTCCAGACCTTACCTAAACCTAATTGTCTACCAACTGCCCAACCTCCAAATCCCAACATCTTGGCAACCAGGAGTTCAACACATGAATTTGGGAGGGACACAAACATTCATTCTGTGGCTATAATAAAATGAATGTTTTACAAATTACATAAAACTCTGTAAATTCACTACAATATCATTATGATCATTTTACACACACACACACACACACACACACACACACACGTTAAAGCCTTCCACAGTATTCTGTTTTTTTCTTTTTTCTTTAAGGATCTTGGAATTATAAGGAAATTTCCAAATGTGTTCTGTAACCCCTGTCTTCACCCCTGCTTTACATAAGAGGAAACAGATAAGACCAGGTATAAATTTCATGCATTAATTAATCTCTCAAAGGCTCAGTTTCTTCATTTGTAAAACAGAGATTATAATGATATTAATGCCTACTGCATCACAGTTGTAATGAAGTTTAAATCAGATAAAGTGTGTTACATGCATACATTAGTTCATATTAACACAGAGTAAGAGCTTGATAAATATTGTTAGTGTTAAATGCTACTGAATGTTAAATGTTTCTGTCATGTTTTGTTATTATTATTAATCACAGAATTGGGATATGCACCCAAGTCTCTGACATCTGGTGTTCTTCACAAAGAGAAATTGTTCCAGTCCTGCAAAGTCAATTAAGTATAAACACAGTTTCTTTATTAATGATAAATCTTATTCATTTTTTCCAGCTCTGTTTGTTGCATCTAAACAATAAAGTTGAGTGCCAGGGAAAGCCAGTCCCTACAGGTATCTATCAGGAGGCAGAACAGGACCCAGACTTTAATGCTCAGTAGGTTTCAGTTGAGTCTTTTTGCTAGAAGTATACCTGTACTTTTGGAAAATCAAAAGGAATATAAAGCTTTTTTTGATCATAGGTGAAACTTCTTGTTTTAAACCATAACTGGATCCACTCTTCTGCAGATAACTTGGCCATGAAAGGAGGCTTTTCTTACTTGTTATTTACTTTCCGTACTACATCTGTTTCTTAGTATTTGGAATTGCTACTTTACTTTCTTAAAACCACAAATCAAAGCACAAATGCCCCACCTGAGCTGGCAGGATTAGTAGTCAGTGTTCAAGTACCAAGTTCTCTGGCAGAGGGAGGCAGGGTGTTTGTTTCATATCCAGACTCCTGGCTTAAGTAGGGAAAAAGTTAATGGATTAGCCCTGATGGATGAATGATGCTCTCAGCAGGCACGGGCTCCAAGCCAGAAGTCAGCCCGATATACAGACAGCAACCATGTCTGGGGGTGCGGGACAGACTGATAACTGGACCAGAAACCCATCAGAGACACCTACCTCCTTACCTCTGGGTCCCATCAAAATTACCTGCCAAAGAGACTCTGTTCCAGACCAGCACCTTGTCAGCCTGTTTTGTAATAGAAAACAGCTTCTCTTGGGAGGTGGAGGTGGGAGGAGTGAAAGAACAGGGGGAAAGCACCATTCATAACTTTTCTGGTTGTGCAGAACTGAAAGTTGTAATCACAGGGCAAGAAGGAATGGGAAATTCTAGGGCCCCTGTGGGAATGAAGTTACCCTCCTCCAAGGAGACTGATAGGAAATCAAAGCTACTGAGTTTAAATCACAGATGACTGTTGATCCTCAATAGTGGATTTAGAATAGGATCTGAACTCTGTTTTACAGGATCCCAGGCATGGCAGGAGCAATGTGGTACAGAGTTTTGATCAGGAAATTTGGTGGAGGCAGAAGGATGGGTCTACATTGTTAATCCCTTATCTTTGTTCCTGTTCTCTAGTGCCTAGAAAGTGCTGACCTCTTGGCACAAGCTCAATAAATACATGTTGAATAAATGATTCATGAAATTCATGACCTGCATTTTCTAGGGCGAGACAGAGTGGATATTTAAGCTTAAAAGATCAGGATTTGATTCCATATTCTGTCACTTAGCTAGTTCTTCTGTCTTAGGAAATTTTAAAATATATCCAAACCTTAGTTCACTTATCTAGAAAGGGATGGTTGAACAACTACCTTATATAATTTGACAGATTCAATTAAATGTGATGTTTTCTTAAGTATATGGTGTAAAATGGAAGCTCAGTCAATGACTAAAGGGATTATGGGTTGGGTGATCATCAGACCGCACGATAATGACCTTACTGTATTAATGTACATAGATGATCTTCAGATTTAATCAGAAAGGACAGAAATAATACCATGAACACTGATGCTATGATTTGAATAAGTATCCCTCAAAGGCCCATGTATTGAAGGCTTGGTCCCCAGCTTGGAGCTACTGGGAGTTAATTGAACCTTTAAGATGCAGAGCCTAGCAGAAAGTCTTCAAGTCATTAAAGGCATGCCCTTGAAGGAGATGGTGGAATCCCATTCCTCTTTTTTTCTTTTGCTTCTAGGCCATGAGGTAAGAATTCTTATTCTATCACCGTGCTTTCACCAAGAGCAACAGGTCCAATCAATAATGGACTGAAACCTCCAAAACTATGAGCCAAAATAAACCTTTCCACTTGATAAGTTGATTATCTCAGGTATTTGTTATAGTATTGGAAAACTAACACAACTAAGAAATGCTTATAACAAAGTGCTTCCTTGCAAACAGTAGCCAGTAGGGATAAACCTACTAAGCTTCAGAGTTGTCCCAGTCATTCATATGTGGAAGTGGTGCCCCCACATCCTTGTGCAAAAAAGTTCTCCAGAAATAGTGACCCTAAGAGGCCTGGCAAAGCTAGCTAAAATCCGGGAGAAAGATCATCTAAGAAAACAGACACTGGTTATGTGTTTTCTATTAGTGTCATTCTTCCTTTAATTCTGACAAAGTCAATTTAGTTTTCAAATTAGATTTGATTTTCTTTCTTTAAGCAAGAAAATCATCTCTCTGTACAAACATATAAATACATATATGCATGCAGATACACATAAACAGAGGAAGAAAGTCTTAGAATAGAAAGGAATTTAAGATCATTCAAATCATAGTTCTGAAAATTCAAGTATAGATATTGCACTTTTAACAAGAATGGGAAGCTGTGTGTAAGAACAATCACAAAACAAGAAAAAGGTTTGGAAGTTAGAAACATGATGGTCCTGTCAGAACAGGACATTTAATTCCAGATGATGGTTTACTCCCAAGTTAAAATTCTAGGAATCTAGCCATCCTGGTATTGTCTCAGATGATGCATCATCTCTCTTTCAGGGCTTCTCAGTCCCCACCTGCAGTTCCATTTGGCTTCCTCAGTGGGGATTTGACATGTCATTTTTCTTATGGGATCTCAGGCTTGAGGTGTTTTGGTGGCCAAGATTGATGAAATTACCAAGGGCATGATTCAGTATTGAGAGACTCACCCAGGGCTTAATGAAAATCCACCTTCTGATGTGAAAAGGAAAACCTAGAAGTGAATCAGTACTTCATCCAGAAGGCTTTGTATGTATGAAGGACAAAAAGTGAGTAGCACTGCTCTAACTGTGTTTGCTTAGGTCCCTCTGGAGCCCATAAAATAACACCCTCAGCTCTGCCTTCCCCTCAAAGCACTAGAATCTGTCTCATCCTCTAGGAGGATCGTGTGGTTTGAAAAAGTTCCCCTCTGTGGTTCTGACCAACAACACCCACCCTGTCCAGGACTGGACAGAGAGAGATGGGTCAAAATTCATATCAAACAGTGGACACAAGGTTTTCCTAGGTCTCACATCATAGACCTTAGGGAAAATCAAGTTTGGAAATATTCAGGGCAGGATGAGAATTTGTGTGAAATATTTTTCATCTACAAAGAAACAACTCTTTCCTCTACCAGTGTCACTTGTTTGGGTCTTTATTATGGTCATCTGGGTATTCATAAGCAATGTTACCCCTTAACATTTCAATCATGACATGGCTTAAAAATTCTCATACTCCCTTTTAATCTTTGTCATCTCCAAACCTCCTATTTGACAATCACAAAGGAAATAGTACTGTAAACTCTTAGTTCTGTTGTGAGGATTCATTCAATTATGTTAATCAAGTATCTAAAATAATAGAAGTTGTTTGATAATTAAAAGCTCTGATGTTAGTCAGTGTTTTATCATTTTGGCCAAAATAGCTAACAATAACAACATAGAGGAGGAAAAGCTTATTTGGACTCACAGCTTCAGAGATTTCAGTCCATGGTCAGCTGACTCCATCTCTCTAGGACCAAGGTAAGGCAGAACATCATGGCAGAAGGGCATGGTGGAGGAAAGCTGATCAACTCAGGGCAGCTGGAAAACGGGGCAGGAGGGAACACATGCAAAGATCCAGGGACAAGCTATAGTCTTCAAGGGAATGTCCTCAAAGATCTACTTCCTCTAGCCATGCCCCACCTACCCATAGTTATCACCCAGTACAGGTTCACAATACATTTCCAATACCCTGGGAAGCATTCTGCAATTTTGTTAATGTTGGCATGATTCTTGGATTTGGTTAAGAGTTTAGGAGAAATTCACAAAGTGTTCAGTTTCTTTATTCTCCTATTGGAACTTTTCCATTGTCTTCTCCCTATAGTGAATATGATTGTTAGGAAACAGTCCATTGTGAAACATGTCCCCATATTATATTTATTTGCAGGGTCTTCAGCTTTACCCAAGATCTGGTCTTGCTTTCTCTACTGAGGCTAATATAGTGCCAGACTGAGTCACTAGCTCCTCCTCCCTTCCTCTAGGGAAAATAGAAGGGCAACTCTAAGGAAGGTTTTTCTTTGTTAGCTTCTCAGTCTCCGATTTCATTCCTACCATAAATAGCATTGGCTATCTGATGTGGAACTGGCAGGGCAGCCAATGTGCCTCCAATGCACCAATTAGTTTGGCTGATTCAGGAAAAACCTTGCCTGTGAATGTACTTGTGCCTGTGTGTATACAGACTTCAATGCCTGCGTTTTTGTGTGAGCTGGAAAGAGGCTCCCTCTTGAGTTAATGATAAATGAGATTAAGAACACAATTTCAAAGCTGTGCTTCATGTAGAGTTTCTCAAGCTATATGTAGCAGATGATAAATAATGAAGGCTTTTGGAAAATTCACAAGTTTCCAGGGAATCAGGATAATAGTTTTCTCTGATTAAAAAAAAAAGGTGCTAAAGAGCATGAAGTCATAGGACAATCAGAAATCCAGACTTTGCACAGTAAGTTATATTTGATAAGAGAATGAATAAAAGAATAAGCGAATGACAAGATTTTATGTTTAGAATGGCATCAAAGGCCATCCATGACTTATGTATAATTTCCATTATGACTGTATTTTCATCATCACTAGAAACTACCATTGATTTCTTCAATTTGGTTTTCTTGACTCTGCTGAAACTCTGGGTCTCTCCTATCAAACCAACCAAGTTGTGAAGTTTGTTCAAGAAGGTGAATGAAAGGTGACACATGCTTCATTATAATAAAAGAAGTTAAATGGATTGAGAGGTATTTGGTATTAATATCAAATCAAAGGGCAAAAGGACATTTACATCAGTATGAAAACCTCCCCTCAATGTGAATGCTAGTATCTATTTGTGAAGTCAGTCTTGGAGATCTCTAAGCCGATTAGAGTTATTTTATGTTCATCAATCAAGGTATCACAGATGCACATTTGTGGCAGAAGTGTTTGGTGTAAATTTTACTTTTAATGAACCAACTTTTAGTTTCCCTTAAAATAAAATTCTATACCAAAAATCAAATCCAGTAACACAAATATGTATCTTGGGTGGCCAAACATTTTTATCATTTAGAAATGAAACATAGTGTTACAAAAATAATTGTAATATTTTGGCAATTATGTTTTGGTATTGTAATGCTCTGCTACCAGCAGAATTTGGACAGATTTCAGCACATTACATTAAATTTCATTATAGTTCATTACATTTAAAAACAAAACAACTAGCCATACCATTTTTCTTATATCAACATTCAGAGTCCACATGTAATAAACATCATGAACTAATTTATTGAACATTTACAATGTGCAGTCAGTTTATATTTGTCATGTAGTCTTTGAGTATCCCTGTAGAGTAAGTATATTACTTTTATTTTAATTTATAGATGAGCAAAGTGAGGTTGCAGAGGTTAGATAAATGAACCCAAGCTGTGTTTTTTGTTAATTGGTTTGTTGGTAAGTTGGTTGGTTTTTAAGCAATATACATAATAAGTGGAAGTTTTGGGGATTGAGCCCAGTTATCCATGTCTCCTATGATAACCTCTCTGCTAATCTCAGTTGCACAAGTTGGATCCAAAAGTTGGGGGTAACACTGAAAGAACTCAGAGATATTATCACATAAGACTCACACATAGAAATCTACACCTATGAATAATCATAGATCAAAGTGCTGTTTGTCAGTATTTTTTCTGAGCATTTGAAGAAAGTGCCAGGTACCACTATCTTCATCATTCTCCCTCTCCCCATCTCTCTAGTATTTTGTGTTTTGAGGACCATGTGCCTAGCCACACACCTGTATATGGGCCTGGACATAAGACACACAGCCAAACAATGGAGCACAAGGTAGTCTGTGTGCCAACTTATCCAGCATTTTACATACTGTCTCAAAGGCCCTGCATATAATTCCTGAAGGTGAATGTGACCAGCTTAGCAAAGTTGAAGTGTACAAATATAGAGTAAGATCAAATTTGCTTAAAATTCTCTTTCTTTGATCATTTGCTTTTTAAAAATTGTGCTTGAAGTATTAAAAGAATTCAAAGACAGTGTTAAAAAATTCCATACAAGTTTGTATCCAGGATAGGATCAGTGGCATGGCCAAAACATCCAAATGATCCAAAATGTGTCCCATTTGGGTATTCCTTCTCTTCAAATATTTTAACCCTCATGTATTTCAGAGGAAAACATTATATACTTACCTCAGCAAAACTTGTGGGGTTTGTAAGTTTCTTCAATAAGTTTTGTCTCAAGCCAAGATGCTACAAAAAAAGATTATAAAAATTCAGTTTTCCGTAGAGGTCATTATTGCCAGATATGTTAAATATCATAGGAAGTGTCCTAAATAATGTTTCACCTTGCTAAAGATGTTCAATTGAAAGAAACCTAATACAGAATACCTGAGTATGGCTACTTTTACAGCAGAGGAGAGGAACAGAGACTTCATTATCACTAAATGGATTGTGGAAATCATTCAGACTCAGATACCAATAATAACTCCATAACTTCCTTCTATGAGACCTCTAATCATCATTTACTCAAGAAATCAGCTTTTAAGGATGTTGAGATTAATTTGAGAAAAGATGTATAAAATGCCTAGTACACAGATCACACTAGATTAAATTTACTAAAATTATTATGAACTAGATCAATGGAAAGTGTGGTCATAAAACAAGGAGACTGTAGAGCAGCATATGAGAGTTCATCTGCACCATAAGATGGTTTTGAACATGCTGCTCAGAAGGCAACCCCAGCAGGCAGATGAAACACCAAAAGAAAGCAACAGTTGCAACTTCAAGGAAATGGACACTGCTCTTACTGCTCAAATGGGGACATTTGTGCCCTGGAAGGCATCTGTTCACAGTAAGAAAAATTCCTCTTAAAAGTCTAGCACATTTTTATTATGTTAGACCCTAGAATGGAAATAGATACTCTTGTAGATAAGAGCGTGGATTTTCAGTTCACATTGCCGAAATTCCAATCATAGCTCTGCTACCCAGATTCAGCTATATAATTTAAGGGGCCCAGTCCACATGAAAATACAAGGTCCCTTGTCCATTACTTGGGGAAAATGCCATGAAAGATACTCACATTTAAAGTTTTTTTTTCTTTATCTTCCTCAATCTCTCTCTCTCTCCCCCTCTCTCTCTCTCTCTCTCTCTCTCTGTCACACACACACACACACACACACACACATATGCTCATGCACATGCCATGATGTTTAATTTGCTATTTAATAAAATGCTAGTGAAGAATTAAAATCATAAATTATTAATACATAATTTGCCATTCATCTTTATATTATTCAATATTAGTTTGAATACAAATCTAAGGTCATTTGTATGCAGAATCACTGTTTTAGTCTGCCTTCTGTATATGTGCCTTAACAGAATATTACAGACTGTCATTTACCAAGAAAAGTTGATTTGGGTCTTGATTGTGGGGGCTGGGAAGTCCAAGGGTATGGGGACAATGTTGGTATGTAGGGTTTTCATGCTGTATTATTTCATGGTAGAAAAGCAGAAGAACAAAGCAAGCATGTGTTCAGAGGAGATAGCTTTTATAAGAAAGTCACTCCCAAGGGAAATAACTCACTCTCTTGGGAACAGCCTTAGTCCATTCATGAGTGTGGAGACGTTCATAATCTAAACACCTCCATTGGGTCTTACCTCTCAATGCCTCCAGTGGGGATTAACATTCCAATATCTGAACTCTCAGAGGACACATTCAAACCATAGGAATTACTTAAATTACACAGTTATGTTATCCAGGGGAGGGACATGAGGAAGACGGGCTAGGGCAGGGCATCTGGGCATTCTTGTTTCTTAGAATTCGATTACCTTCTTCTGCATTCATTGTAAGTTCTGCTTTGAACCGAATGTGTGGGATTGCCAGTGTCCACACTTACCTGGGACTTGCTCAATTTCTATGAACTCCCATACATGGTAGGTCCACTGGAATTATGTATTCATATGACTTGAGCAACATGGTACAGAAGACATTGGCATTGCACACACTCTGCTCACACACACACACACACACACACACACACACACTTGTCCAGTTGAACTTCAAGTACAAGACACAAGATCAAGTGAAAAATTGTTAAGTACTCTAAAATAACAGCAGAGCACTAAAACAAAGAGGGGGCCCTTCTGAGAATGGTGCCCTTGGCATTTGCACCATGAAAAAACAGTTCTGCATTTAACTGGCTATGTGACCTCAAACTAAAGCTGTCTGTGTCTCTCTTCCTTCTTCTGAAATTCAGCAAAATGATCTTTCCTATCTTCTAAATTTTTAGTGAAAAACAAATTTATTAATGTGGACAGTGCTTGAATTTTTGCTTCATACCTAGCACAAGATGACTAATAACTATTAGTATAAGTTCATCATCATCTTCATAAAGATTTTTAGGGCACTTAGGGTTTTTGAAATATGGCCTTAAAATGATATTCAAGAATGATCTTTGAATTTTATATATCTATACCACCTTTGTCCTCAAATTATCATAAGGATTATGAATTACACATTATAATCTGGTTTCCTCTATATTGACATAATTGATATTCTGACCAGAAATTTGTGGGTACTGTCCTGTAGGTCATATGACATTCCTGGCCTCTACCTAGGAAAAGATAGTAGTAATCCCTCCCAAATTAGAACAACCAAAAATATCTTCAGTTGTTGCCAAATATCCATTTTCGATCTCCCCCTCCCATTGAGAGCCATTGATTTGTGATTAGTGTGACTCCCTCAAAGAACTTTTAAAGCTGTCTTGCCCAATGAGTTCAAGGGTCAAACAACACCCACCACATGTAATGCCAGCTCAGTGCTCTCATATGCCAACATAGCAAAATTCAAAAACGGTAGCCTCCTTAGCTCCACTACATGCTATAGCTGCCTACTTCTTCCTCTTGCTTACTAAGGAGGGAAGATCAAGCTGCTCAAAAGAAGGAAGAAAAATGGAAAGGCTCATTCAAATCTGGGAACTGTCAAATCTCTGATAAGCAGGTCCTAGAAGGAGAGGGAAGTGAATTAACTCTCATTCCCAGGCTGGAGAGAACTAGGGGGTATTATTGTCCAGCCTGTGCTCTGGAACAGCTCTCTCCTCCCCTGCTGCAGATGCTCCTTGGCATGTCTCTGCTCAGACAAAGCCCTTATGGAAAGTAACATGAGGACTGCGCTGACTCCAGTGAGCTTGATTTATCAGGACTACTGGCATTTGAAAAGCAAGTGATCTGTTTGGATGAGATGTTTCCCAGGCAAAAAGAAAGGGGAAAAAATCTGGCTTGATGCTTCCTGCTCTTGTAACTTCTGAACGTCACTGGTTCTCAGCAGAGCGAAAGCAATGGGGATTCTGTGTGCAGGAGACTCTAAGTGTCTTAGTCATGCCTCACCCACAATGCCCAACACCCTCTCAAGCACGTTTATTTCCTTATACCGGGAATGTTAATAAACTCACTGCATTCTACACCATCCTGACTTTGCTTTCTCTCTAACCCTGCTCCCCACACTCTCCTCACAATGCCCTCCCCTCCCCCTCCCCTAACTCCAGGTCTACTCTCATCTGTTTTCTGTTAGGAGTTCATTTTCAGAGTGCAGGCTGGTGGAATTCGGAGTTCAGACCCCCTCCAGGGATGAGAGTCCTGGGGCTGCTTAAGGTTCCTTCACTCGGTCCCTGCCACCTCCCCCTCCTTTCCCTCCCTATGCCCCATTCGCCCTTGTGCATTAACATGCTGGAGTCCACATCTGTTTCCAATTCCATGTTCATTTGAACTGCTCTGGGAAAATGGAAGCTGTAAGGTATAAAGCCACCTTTCTCTCCCTTTAGAGGAATTTCCCGCCTCCCAACCACTTGTCAATCTGCGCTCTGCCCATCTCTCCCTTGAGAGGAATTTCCAGCTTCCCCACCACCTGTCAATCTATGTTCCCCCACCTCTTCCATTACAGGAATTTCCGGCCTCCCCATCACCTGTCAGTCTGCATTCTGCCCGCCTCTTACATTACAGAAATTTCTGGCTTACACTGCCGCCATCTTGCTGCCTCCCACATTATGTTCTAACATGTTATTGGTCCATCGTCAGTCTGCAAGAATTCTCCTCCATGATTGGTTCCTCCCAGCCTGCGAAATTCCAATATCTGGGAGAAGCCATACCCATGTTCTTCTTCTTTTTTTTTTTTCCACCCCTAGCGGACCTTATCCGTCCCCATAAAATAAAGTCTTTTGCGTGAGTTCTCGTGTCTGCAGAGCATTTTTCTGGGAGCTACCGAGCCACAACTGAGCCAGCGACCCCTAACAGAAACTCTCAGTAAAGGCTGGGATCTTAAAGCAACAGCATGAATACAAACAACTTTATTTGACCAACAAAGGAATATGTGTGTGTGTGTGTGTGTGTGTACTTCCATATCCAAGCTGGAGTTATTTCATTGAAGATCATCCCATCTACACTGGTTCCTGGAGGAGACAATATGTAATCATGGACTCCAAATTCCTTAATTTGGGGTTCTAATTGTCAGCTCCTTCCCGATATCCAATCTGGGAATGTTGCCTGAATTCCACGATCTGACTAAATAAGAGTAGATGTTCCCAGACTCCTATCTTAGTCTACAGTTTATTGTCAGAACACAACTGGAGATTTTTTTTTCCTCATTAAAACAATAATGTAAGGGAGGAATTTTTTTTTTTGTCTTTGGTTTATTGCCAAAGTAAAAGATGAATTATATATGACTTGTCTTCTAGCATGTAAACTACTGGTACATTCATCTTTCAGGGAGAACACACAAAATATCTTCCACAGAAAGGTGATGCTTTGTCCCCAGCCAAATATTTTGCCTCTTCTTGGAAAAAGTGTATTTGACCATAATTGTGAAACTATTAACCTATGGCTTACAGGTCACTGCAAATTTGTTGAGAGAATGAATGATAAAAACCTTCAGAATCTAGAAGTCTTAGAAAAACAAGATTTGTCATCATAAAAAAGAAAACTTTTGATAGGAAATAGCCACAGGAAAGAGTGTGTAATGTGTAAAGAACACTGGGAAATCAAAGGTTGCCTACTGGTAGTGATATAAATGATTCCATTTCATCATTTTTATAGTAAGAACCTGAATATATGCAGTTGTGGGTTGTTTGATTGGCATTAGAGTCACAGGTGAGAACTAAGCTGACCATAGGGATTGTGCAGCCATTCAGAACCATTAATTTTAATTTAATAATCATAAATTATATGATATAGCAATAATATACTATTCACTTATTTCATACCAAATATAACAATATAGAATATACTACCCTAACACATTTGAGGAATATCTACAAATTTATATGAAATATATGTTTTATACATATGTGTATATTTAACAAATATTGGGACAGTATATATGTTAGTAACCTTTATATATATATATATATACATGAATATGGATATGGATATTATATACATCATATAAGCAATATAAATATTTTGAATTAATGCATACAATATATTTAAATATAGCATATTAGTATAAACTATAGACGTTCATTGAATCATTATTCAATGAAGCAGTAGAGCCTACTAGTTTAGAGTTTGGGTTCTGATACCAGACTTTTTAAGTTTCAATCTTGTTCAAATCCATTTAGTAGTTGGATGCCTTGGTAAGTTATTAGCTGGGTCATGATTTCCTCATATGTGATATAGCTGTAATAATATTAGCTACCTGAAGGGGATCTTAAGGTATTTTAATAAACTGATCCTCAAAAAATGCTTCACAGCATACACTAGCATGTGGTTAGGGTTTGATAAAAGTTAGCTATCACATGTTCCATCCACAGAATTTTTGGAGTTATGACCTAGTGAGGGAGACAAGCAACCAAATGAGGGGTCAAGGAGAAGGTGTCCTTCATGGAAGGAGTCAATGAGATGCCTTCATCCCAGCCCTGACACCTTTTCAAGACAGTTCAAGAAAAGTTCCTTAATTACTAAGTAGAGCTACTATTTATTTGACAACTAAAACCAGTCATACTATCAACTTCCTCTATTTTTCATTTTGTCTCACTTCAAATGTAGAATATAATCAGCTCATTTTTCACCAAAAGTTAGTGAATTTAGAGAGAAAATAGATTTAGGTATTTAAAATATTACCCAGTAGATTTGCTACTTAAATACACACAAACACACACTCACACATCCCTTATATGCAAGTCAGCTACAAAAAAAGAATTCTATGTAGTGTCAACTCTTAAGGTGTTAAACTAATTTTAAGTTAGTATTAAATTTGAATGTGTCAGAACCTCCACAACCTTGATTCAGCCTTTGGTTGGAACTTGGGTTTGATTAAAAGAAGCCTCTTTCTCTCTAAGAAGCCTTTAGGTAGGGTTTCTACAAAGCTAGTGCTAATATAATTTCTAATATAGTATTGACAATTAATAATCTCAATCCTCCTTTTAGACTCAACTTGGTTTAACCTACAGATCAAGAAGGTAAATAATCTGAAGGTTTTCACATGAGAAACAAAAAAAATTGTCTACTGCAGGGCCTGTTAGAGTTTAGGGTATCTTATCACAAGACTCACACACATCCCATACTTAATGAAAATGAATCCAGTTGTGCACAATACAGTCCATAAGAATTGGAAATCATATAGGAACTTAGAAGTTTCCTTAAACAAGGACAAAATTACCTTGAAGAAACAGTAATTCTTTACTGAGCACTTTCAAGGAAAAGGCTTCTATATAATCTTTTTATGTATACAAGAAAAGACAAAATTGAAAAAGACAACTCCCAGATTAATGAGAAAGGAAAATATTGGAAGACAAAATGGTATTAATTCTGCCCAAGAAAGTAGGAAAATTAATCATAGGGGGAAATATGTGTACTCACACCCACAGCCAATAACTGTGATAGGATTGGAGAAGATGAGACAGACAGAATAAAAACATTCTTGATGTGAGCAACAATTTAATGTGTGGGTTTCGAAAAATAGCTTTGAGTTCAAATATCAGGCCTATCACTTTTGAGCTATGTGACCATGGGTAATTTGCTTATGATAATGAACTTTAGCTTCCCTATTTCATGCATGAACTACAGGATGGTTCTTAGAGTGACTGACAATTGTTTTCATTGATCTCCTTGTGACATAACCCAACACATGGGAGTCATGAAATCTGTGCCAACTGTTCTCACAGGGACTCAGCATGGCATAATAGAAAGAGTTGACTACTGTGATAATGTGAGTTTCAGAGATATGCTGAACAGATATGCTGTTCTATAGTCTTTGACTCGGTTGCCTCATTTTAAATAAATGCTGGTTATTAATAAACACCACATATGATATCAACATGGGTTAAATCACACAGTCTCTGGCTCATCATGCCTGTTAAGTAGAGGTAGATATTTTTATCATTCCCATGGATGGGAACAGAGCATTAAGAATACTATGCCTCCCAGATCCCATGGTCAGCTTCCTCCCAGGACAACCACAGAATACTGATACTCGAGAAACAAAAAACCTCACTCAGGTGAACAGATAGGAGGGCTTTACTGAGAGGGAAATTTAAAAGGATGAAACACTTTTCCAGTGAGTAGCAAATGTCCAGATACTCTATTTCCCAAAATAGCTCTGGACCCTGAGGCCCCAAGGAAAACAGACTAGCTTCCCACTTTAATAGTGCATGACAGAAGAATGGCTGCCATGAACAGAGGAGCAAGAGAAATGTGTTTGTCTTCCAAGGAATACTTATAAAATAATTGGTGAGGGGGGTATTCTAGGATTACTTTAAATGTATAAACTGTTTATTTTTGCAGGACTGATTGGAAAGGCATGGAGAAGGGCTAATGCACTTGGGTTCAGTGTTTATTCCTTCTGAGAGGCTGAACCCAGAGTTCACGGCTGTGCAGTCAACCTCTTTCTGGAATAGATATTATTCCCCCATCTTCTGCCAATGACAGAAAGCCATATCATCTCACCCCATTTCCTCCCTTTTGAACCTAGTGGGTACAGATAGAAACTATCATTCTTGAAGTCCATGCCTAGAAGGAATTTAAGGGAGTACTCTGATACATGGATCCCAAAAGTTTCCCTCATACTCCCACTAATTGGTTGGGCGAAGGAGTTGACTGTTTTCAATCAACTTTGTATTAAATTGAACTTGTCCCTGCATTAAGACTTAATGAGGAATATTTTTTTTCCAAAAACTTCATCATAATTAATAGTTATTACCATAAAAATACATTCATTTTTGAGCATAAACATATTGTGAAATCTGCCCAATAGTGTTAATAATAATGGCTAACATTGAATGAACACTGATTAGGCACCAGGTCTCATTCTGAGTGCTTGATAAAGGTTAATTTATTAATTCTTACATTAATTATTCTATATGACTAAACATTACCAAGCCTACTTATAGATAAGATAGCAGAAGTACAGAAAGGTTAAGTGTCTTGCCCAACCTGTCTTTTGACCTCTATTATAGGAAGTCGCCTTCTTATTTTGACCATAGACATTTATTACACAGAGGAGCATCCTGGAAATGTTAGAAATTCTGTAAACTCATGAGATCTAACTTCCTGCCCTTGGAGGAATGTCTCTAACCTGATTTGATCCTACCTTGGGTTGAGCTGTCTCGGACCTAGAGGCAGGAAATGCTTTGGATCTATTTCTTTGTTATTTAGAAATCTCTTTACTACTCACTCCCCTATTACTCCAATTTCCTATTAGTTGAGTGTCTCTTTACTAGAAGCCTTCTCAGTTCAAATCACTGGTACTTCCTGTGTGCTGGGAACATTCCCTGGTCCTTCCACAACTCCCCTTTCTGTGTTCTGCTTCAGCCTCTCTTGACCCTAGTGTTCCTCAAATCCTCCACTCATGTTCTCACCTGAGAGAATTTGCATTGCCTCTCTCTTTGCCTGCAAAACCTTCCCCCCAGATATCCAAGTAGCTTTCTCTCTTATAACCCGAGAGTCATGAAATAAAATCCACCTGTTCTTAAACTCTTATTTAAACATCACTGTTTCAGTGGGACCCCATGGGCCAACCCTTCCCTAGATTCCTCCTTTGTATTTTTTCTCTAGAGAACTTTTCATCATCTGGTGTATTGTATCTGTTAATCTGTTTGCTGTTGTTGATCTACTTTTCTTCCCTCACTACAAGTTTTGTGAAAGATTTTTGACTTGTCTTCATCACTGCTGTACCCTCAGACCTAACACAGAAGCTGACACACAGTCTGAGTTAATAAATGCCTCTAGGATAAAAATAAACCACTGCTATGGACATTCAGTGCTATTTTAATCCTGTGAACAAAGAATACATTTCTCCTGAATCCATAGATTCTCATAGGAAATATACTTTATTATCCTTTGAGGAATATCTTCAATAATATTTCAGTAAACACAGCAAGGAATTTCATGATGTATTTTAATAACATCTCTTAAAATAAAGCATGAATGCTATACAAAAGTATTATGCAGTAAAAGTCACTGAGAACTGCCCTTTACATTTTTAAAAACAATATTTTATTATATATCAATTATTAGTAATCTCTTTTGAAACTGTTAAGAACTTATTTTCTAAGAAAATTCAACAAGATGTGCATAAATTTATTTCACTCTGTTGCAGTAATATGCATTATAAAATACTAATTTATTGCTTTTTTCCTCAAAATTCATTATAGCTCTGATTTTGCTGCCTAGAATCTTACCTCTTGAGTTTCCAGGGTCCTGGACCTTGTCTCGGACCTCCTCCCCAGAGAATGAAGTACCACAGCCTTCGCTCTGCTCCTAGCAACATCTTGCCATAGCACATCCTTCACAGATGAGCTTTCTGACCTGGTAGATCAGACCCTCTTCCACTTACCTCAGATATCCTCAAACCACATTTTAAAATCATAATGAAATATAATCTTGTCCCCCGATGCCCAGGTATGAGATTAGCTCCCAGGTCTGTGATGATATGGAAAACTATTGACAATGTTAAGAGGTAGAGACTAGTGGGAGGTCTTCCAATGTTGGGGTGTACTCTCCAAGGAGACAGTGAGACCTCGACACTTCCTCTTCCTTTCTCCTGTTGCTACCCTGTCTCAAGGTGAAAGGTTTTGCCGCCACCAAGCACTGTTTCATCATAGGATCAAGAGGAAAAGGATCAACTGAGTATTGACTGAAACCTTCAAAATTAGGAGCCATAATAATTTCTTCCTTATAAAGCAATGTTCTCAGGTATTTGTTAGAATAACAGAAAGTTGACTAAGAGTTCTGTTGCTCAGTTTTATTTTACCACATTTTCCCTAAGCTATCCCAAGAATTCCTCATAAAATCCATCACTTGTCTCAAATGATTGCCAGCAGAAAGGATTCAATCTGTGTATACACAAATGAAATAATTCTCAGAAAATATACAGAAGTAATATTTATATCCTGAAACATTGGGAAGAGTAATTGGCACTTTAGTAAGAATGAACATTTACTATAGCTACCAAAAGATTTAGATTGTAGAGAAATGATGTCTGTTGTTTATGACCTAGAAATATGAAAAAGCCTTTTGGAGGAGATAAAAGAAAAATCAACATTTTTTAAACACTAAGACATTTCAAGTCCTACACATCATCATTCTGTTCTTTCCAGTTTTTTGAATATGTTCTTTTTAGGTATACATGACAGTAGAGTGTATTTTGACATGTTATACATACATGGAGTAAAACTTCCCATTCTGTGGTTGTTCATGATGTGGAGTTACACTAGTCATCATGAACTAGGAAAGCTATGTCTCATCTTTGGTAGTTAAAAATAATCCTTACTCTTCATCTAGGAACTCAGAAAAGTCACACAAAATAGACCATAACCTAACTCAAATTGTGGAGAGTGAATGGGGTTGTACCTGTTTATTTCTAATCCATGGGCAAGAAAACAAAAGGTTTTTTATTGTAAGCCACATAGTTTCTCATTGAGTAAATGAAATCCCAAATTTGGTCATGACTTTATGGCCTACAATATTTTGGCCCTAGCAATTTCCAAGTTCCTGAATTCATATAAAAAAGAAATGGCGCAGACCATATAGCCTATTCGGTACGGTGCCTGCCTCTCATGCTGGAGGCGCAGGTTCGAGTCCCCAGCACTCTGGGCTTGTGGAAATAAAAAAGAAATGGCTTGTTAAAGTGGTGAAACTGCTCTTTCCTAATGTCCCCTAAGTGTGGACAAGGTGCATGTTGGATAAGAGAGAGCCTCCCAGAGAGTAGAACTGGGTAACCTAAGAGTTCCTGGGCAATCACAGAACTCTTTACAATGAAAAGGCAGGAATCCTTGCTATAAATTTCTGGGGAAAACAACCCTCCTTATTATTTGAACAAATATTTGAGTCACATCTCTATGTTACTTGCAACTGAAATGCCTTAACATTCTAAATGACCATGTATATTAGTAGGTACTTGGGAATAGTGAAATTGTTGTAAAGAAAAAAATATAAAGTAACTTGAAGTCATATTTAAGGAATGAAGAGAACTTCATCATGTAAAATAGATAAGGGTCAGGCAGTTCAGGCAGAGGAAATGGTGCTTGTGAGGGCCCGGGTCATTTGGGGGCAATGATCAGAAGACCCAAATAAAATAATGTGGCTTTAAGACAGAGTAAAGTTAATGGAAGAAGAATGAAGTGGGACCAGAGGTATAAAAAAAAAAGCAAAAAATATCTGTATCCTGAAAGCAAAGCTATACCTGGAGCAAATTGTGTAGTCAGGATTTTTTAAAAGACAGATAAATAATTAATTGATAATGATGCAATAAAATCAACCTACCTAATTTCATAAACAATTAACTTATCCAAAATAATATTTGAAGTTAAAAGAGTGGCAGTCCTGCTTTGATCATTAATATGTCCCTGGGGTCTGGCAGAATAATTGCAATATAGCAGGGCACCTCCACTATTGGCTGAATGAGCGAGGGGAGAAATAAATAGCATGACTGTGGTTTTAGTGTTCAGTCCTACCACATTTAGAATCTATAGCTAAGTTTCCTCTAACTAGTAACTTATAATTTGCTTTTCTTATGTTAAATTTACCATGGAAGATTTTCTGATTGAAGAAAATAATTGTCCTCATGTACTAAATTTTTTATTATCAACTATAGGCTTTTTTTAAAGGTTCCCACAGGAAAGTACTCAAAATTTAAGACTAGTTTATAAAGGTTTCAATGCACACTTTAATGATGCTAGACTACAGACCTTCAGAATTATAATAATCTAATTCTCCTTTGAAACATGCTTCACAATCCATATTAAGGGTTTTCTTGGGAATTTGTTTGTACTGTGTCACTGTTGCTTATATTTTTGAGTCTGAAAGAGTAGAGAGATTCTACATCTTTAGAAGGAAGTGAACAAACCTTTAACTTTAAAATCAAATCAAAATTCTTAAATTTTCAGGGTGGACAACATCTCTAGGTGAATTATCAAAAGCATCCTTTCCTCCTCTTCTTTCCACCATGTTGACCCTAAATAGATGGTGCCTCACCACATCCCTCCATTCCCATCTCTGCCTGTCAGAAATAAAAATAAATTCACAAAGAAGGAATATAAGAAAATGACCAAAGACTTCTCATTTTTTTAAAAAAGCAAGAAAAAAATTTAATGTGAAATAATAACCAAAAACATTAATGTGGTTAGGAGGCACAACAGTAAAGAGATAAAATAGCATCTAAAACATACAAGAAAATGCTGAGAAATTAAAAATAATACTTGCAGATTTAACAAAGAAATAGAAGTTTCAGGAATTAAAAACAACCATTGAAAAACAATGTCTTAAGAAGCAGATTGGACTAAAATAAATATATAACTCATCACCTATATGATAAATACTAACAAGTTAAACATAGTGGAACAATGAAAGATGGAGAAAATGAAAATATGAAAGAAGAAAGGGAGAAAGAAAGTTGGAACTTGCAGCACTGGCTACATGGTCTGGGAATTCCATGAGAAAATAGAAAGGGGGAGAAGAGATATTCATCAACACATGGCAGAGAAATGTTTACAAATGATGGCAAATCTAAATGCTCAGGTTCACAAAGTATAAAACACCTGATTCTCGGCAAACAAATAAAATAAAATAAAAATAAAATATTTCAAAGATATGTCAAGGTACACTGCAATTACATGAGGGAAATAAAAGACTACAAAAGGAGACTGAAAGTTGATTTACCAGGACACAGCAAATAAACAGCTGGAAGATTTCTTCACAGTGAAAATTAAAAGCAATACACCAGTTAGAACCCTATCCCCACTCACAGTACCATCCAAAGGTAAAGGTGGAATGAACACATGTTAAGAAATAAACAATCTTACTGAAAGTGTGTTTCTATAAATTTCAAGAATAAAATTGAATCCAGAATGAAATAATGTGAAAAGAAAATAATGATAAAGGGGGAAAGATAAAATATAAATGACAAATTGACTGTGAAATTCAATAAAGGAATGTAGATAGATCAAGATTAAAATGTACTAAGATTCTTATACTGTTTAGGAAGATAGAGATATTAACTTCAGATTTTGAGGTGCACTGTGCATATTAGAAACTAAAACATAATGACTAAGTAAATAAAGATGGAATGTGCTACTTCCAAAATCACAGAGGGAGTTTTAAAAAGTAAGGAAAACAAACAGAATGAAAAGGTAATGAAAGTATAAAGAGAATGCTAAATGATGTGATAATAATTCAGCTACATAATTTATGAAAATAAATTGATTATACTTTCTGATTAAAACACAAAGATGTTTAGATTAGGTTTTAAAAAAGAAGTTATAAATTCTTTATCCACTTTGACCAAGCAAAATGATCATCTTGCTTATTGACAGCTTAAACCTGAACGAATCACAAGGAGGAGGTAAAATAAAAGCATCTGACCACAGAATTCAAAAGAGAACAAAATCAAAACTTGAAAGACAAGAGCAGAATGGCAGCCCTTTTTTGTGTTGTTCAGGGTTGAGGATAGTTGCTGTCAGAGTAATATGTTGGGAAACTTCTACACCTGTACAAAAATGTGCTGTGTTTGTGACCTGATGAACAAGAAGACCAAGTTATAGAGCTAATATAAAGTGGGGGAATTGCAGAAAGGAAAGAACCAGATGAGGAAAATCCCAGATTCCTTTTAGAAACCCCCAAACTTCTGGATTACTTTTTAAATAAGCACATGCGGGGTACAAAGGAAACAATACCTTATGATGAACAACTAACTGGACTGGCATTTGAACTGACTCCCAAGAGCCAAACTGTACAGTCTGGGTTCACCCAGTGATACCTTTGCAAATAAAAAGGTTTAAACTTCTCAAGAAAAAAGTCTCAAAATCCAGAGACTCCATAGTATGACATTCACATTATCCAGGGACACAACTAGATTACTCAGCATATAGGGAATCAGCAAACTAAGATCCATTCCTAGGGAATTACTAGAAGTCAATTCCAAGATATCACAGATTGTTTGAACAAATGGGCAGATTTAATGTAGTTACACAGCTCTGTCATGTAAAATAAAGGAAAATATGAGCATAATGAATTAAAATACAATCTTGTGCTGAAGCAGAACTAAATGGAAATTTTAGAACTAAAAAACATAATAACCAAAATAAAATCTAAATGGATAATCTCAACCAAAAAATAAAGATGACACAGACCATCAAGGTAAGAAATTTGATCTGAAGAACAGAGAGAGAAAAAAATGGAACAATGAAGCCTCAGAGGTCTGTGAGAAAAATATTAAATATTAAAAAATATAATGAATTTGAATCTAAGAAGGTGAGGAGGGAAGATAAAACAAAGACTATTTGAAGAACCATAAAGTTAAAAAAAATGAAGAAATTTAGAAATTTAAAGAATCAAGAAGATCAGCCAACCCAAGAAGTTGAACATGGAAATGACCATAGCTCAACCTTCACACACAAAGTGCTATGAACCAAACACAATGAGAATGTTTCAAAATCAAAGAAAATGACATGTTACACACAGGGAGAAAATGATTCAAATAACTGTTAACTCCTCATAAGAAACAATGAATGTGAGTCAAAAGTGGAAAAACATTTATTTCAGTAATCATGACTTAAACAAATTTTAAAAACTGGTGGGTATGAGTACTACACAACACAAAATATTTAATCTTCAACCTAGCTTTTCCATATCATGTCAAAATAAAGTCATTAAGTCTGAAAAGATGGTCAACTGTATTCTCATCCTCACCTTATGTATTTGATGTTTGTTTTTAAATGTTTTCAAGTAATTCTTGGGTCAGAGCAGAAATTCTATTAGACATAAAAAATTTAGAAATGAATTACAATGAAAATATTAGTAAAATTTTAAAGGGAGAGTCATAATCATGTTTATTTTAGGGAGTAGGAAATATTAAAAAGAATTTCTCAAGAATTCAGAAAATAAGTTAATAATTTCAAGAAAAAATAGATGAAAAAAATAATAGAGATATTAACATGCACTAATGAAGTAAATCAAACAAAAAACCCAAAAGCAACAAAAATAATTGATATAATAAAATACATAAAATTTGGGTTGGTCAGTATAAAATGTAACTTGCAAGCAACTAACCTAAGAGTGAAAATGTGATGTAATAGCATATAAAATAGACTTCATTGAAGAAAAAGGGGAATATTAAGAACATTATATAATAAATGTGAAAACTCAAGGTAGTAATTTTTCTAAAGAATTATGAAAAAGTACTGAACAAATTTAAAATCCAAAGCAAATACATATTTAATATGGTATTTTATTTAGAAAATGAATTCATACAGATTCCACCTTCGACCAAGGAGTAACAGAAACTATATTTACCTAGTCACCTAAAACAAATAAAAATAATGGATAAAATATCTGGAATAATTATTTTAAATACACTGGACATCAGGCAAAAAAATAATATGAACCCTCAGAAAGATTTAGAAAAGAAATAAAGCCTAAGAATTCCCCAAATGTTTTGAGAGACTATATAGAATATAATTCTGGAAGCAGCAATCCAGAAAAAGCCTGAAAAATTCCTGAATTGAGGAGACAAAACTGCAAATCTAAGGTGATCAAGTTGGCTGGACTTTCCAGGAATGAGTAGCAGAAAGGAGAGAGATACAGAGGGAACACTAAAGAGACAAACAGAGGATTATTCTTGAGTAAGTATTCAATGTGTATGTTTGTGTGTGTGTGTGTGTGTGTGTGTGTGTGTGTGTGTGTGTGTAAACTACAGGAGACAAGGGAAAGAGAATCCCAAATGATTTGTGAGAATTGTAGTTGACATACACACAGTACTGGAATATTGCCTGGATTGTCCCAATGTAATGGACAGGAAAATTGCATAAGTTACAGAACATCAGGTAGAGGATTTGGAAGGGTCTTACCTCAAAAGTGGAATGTAATTAGACCTAGGCTAAATGCTGTTCTCACCCTACCTAAGCAGTCTTCAAAAGACCCAAGAAACAAAAGGATCGAACTGTTTGCAATTGCTGTTATAAAGTCTCAAAATAAAACTCAGGAATATTTGAAGAAAATATCCAGCACCCAACAATGTAAATGTCAGTATGTGGAATCTAATTAAAGATTACCAGAAAACAAAAGAAAAATATCATCATAGTGAATCAAATGGGAAAAATATCAATCACACATAACCCAGAAAATTGACATAAATATTAGAATTACCAGACAAGAATAACTACATTTTATGTTTTCAAAAGTTAAGTGGCTACCTGGGAAAAGTAAAGATAAAGTCATCCTTCTAAAGATGAAAACTGCAATGTTAGAGATTAAAAATGCACTGAATGGGATTAACACAAATTAAATATTAAATATGTGAACTTGAAGATGCACTATCTAAATGATTCCCAGGAGGGGCAGAAATAATTTAGCAAAGGGAAAAAGCACCAGTGAGCTAGGGAACAATTTCAGATGACCTAGCACATGGACCTTAAATCCCTAAAAATGGAGAAAAGAGAAAGAAGCAAAATAAATATTTAAAGAAATAATGGTCAAAATGTTTCAATGTTTTATGAAAACTATAAACCCATAAATCTAAGAAACTGTTAAGACTATGGGAACTCTTAGAAATGAACTAAATGTGTTTTGCATTGTGAGATGGGCACAAGCTTTTGGGGACCAGGGCACAAGTTATGGTTTCAATATTAATTGTCCCCCTAAAGCTCATGTGTGAGATAATGCAAGAAAGTTTAGAGGTGAAATGATTGGGTTGTGAGAACCTTAACCTAATTAGTGCCTTAATCCATTGATAAGGATTAACTGGGTGGTGACTGTAGGTAGTAGGGTGTGAACAAAGTAAGTGGATCATTGGGGACATGCTTTTGGAGGATATATCTGTCCTTGTTGAAGGGAGCTCTCTTTCTCTCTCCCTCCCCCCCCTCTCTCTCTCTTTGCTTTCTGGTGACATATCCCCAGGTTCTTTCCTCTGCCACGTATTTCCACCATGATGTTCTGTTTCACCTCAGTCCCCAAGGAATTGAGTTGGCTGTCTAGGGGGCTGAGACCTCTGAAATCATGAGCCCCAAAATATAATTTTCCTCTTTAAAATTGTTCTTTTCAGATCTTTTGGTCACATCATTGAAAAAGCTGACCAAAACACACATTTACCTTAAATCTCTAAAAATGAAGAAGAAAAGTAGCAAAATAAATATGTAAAGAAATAATGATCAATAGATGAATGAATTGATAAATTATGGTGTGTATGTGTGTGTATACACACACACACACACACACACACATTAGAGTTCTACTCAGCCTTTAAAAAATTAAAATTATGATATTTACTGGTAAATGGATGGAAGTGTAGAATATCATACTAAGTGAAATTAGCCAAACTCAAAAACTCAAAGGTTGAATGTTTACTGTCATATATGGCAGGTAGAGCAAAATAAAGAAAAGGGGGAGGGAAAGATAGAATAACATAAAGAACCAATCAATTATAAATTAATAGACAAGTGAAAGGAAGTCTAGTAGAGTAGAGGAAGGATAATGGGAGAGGGAAGGGAAGATGGGAGGCAAAAGTGGGGGATTATTAACTGAAACACATTTCCATGCAAGCATGAGTTTGTTGGGATGAATCCAACTACTATGTATGACTATAAATCTCTAATTTAGAAAAGATGGGACCAAAAAAAAAAGGAAAGAATAGTTAAAATGTTTCAAATTTTGATGAAAATTACAAACCCATAAATCTAATAAGCATAATAAACCCCATGCAAAAGAAGCATGTAGAAAACTATACCAAGACATTATAATTAAATTCATCACTGTCCATGGTAAAGGGAAAATCCTAAATATATCCTGAAGGAAATGAGCATAACATGAAACAGAAGGAATGACAGCAGACTTATTGTCTGAAACAATGCCCAGAATGAAGACAAGGTAGCAACACATTTAAGAAGAAGAAACTAATCCTAGAATATTCAACCAAGTGAAAATATCTTTCCACAGTGACATAAAAAAATTGAAATAATGCATCTCCAGAAGACCAAAGTTATAAGATACCATGGGAAATCCTTAAGGTAGATGAAAAAATGATCCCACACAGATGCATAGGTATACTTGAACAACTCATTTACCTAAGTGAACATATTAGATTTTTATTATTTGAATATCTTTGCAAAATAATTGGTTGTGGAAGAACATAATGTGACATGAAGTTTATAATATGTATGATATATTATACACACACACACACAAATAAAACACAAACTTTGGTAAGAAAAAATAAAGCAGATCAGTCACTCTCTGGGGCTTAGGCTGGTGTAAATGTTTAAGAAATCACAGAGAGAAATTACAAAATTAAAGGAAATATTTGGAGATTCTGGATACTTCCATTATCTTGATCATTATCATGGTCTCATGGGTAGATATAAAATTCATACATTTAAAACTAAAAGCCTACAAATGAAATTACTGTAAGGTTTTAAAGCACATTCAACCAATATATCCAGTAATAAATAATCTACTTTATAAATTGTTTCAGGAAATAGAAGATGAGGTAACAGTCTCCAAGTCATTTAACAAGACCAATATTACCTTGAAAGCAAACTAGAATAGGTAGCATGAGTAGGGGGAAAGATGGGTTATATTGAGCTTTAGGGCAGATCCCATACCTTGGTTTTGGGTCCTATGCTGAGGGAAAGGACTAAAAAGAACATTCAATAGCATCTCCATGCACTTAGATTTACAAGGGTCCCTGAAATCCTCTACTGGCTCCAGGAGAAGGACAGACCTCAGCTCCCCCAACCTACATGTGCTCCAGCTGTTCTACTCTTGAAGTTTACCAAGCAAGCAACTGTTTAGAGACAATTTAATTGTAATGAGCCCTCATAGCTAAGTGGTCTTTTATTAGCCCAAATGGAGTCCCATGCATCAGGAGGGGCCACCTTCCCCTGACTCTCTCCCAGTCCTTCCCCATTAAAGTGAAATATGGCTTTAATATAGTCACACCTGGGGGAAGTGCTCTCTTGGTCAGTAGCCATGGATGTCCACCCTCCCCCATTTAAGGGTTGCCTCTTATTTTTTTTATTTCTCAGGGCTGGGTTTGGTAGCTTTTTTGAGTGATCAGATTTGTTTTAAAGTCAATAGAAACATAGCATATAAAAAGCAAAGTCACTGCACTTATATGCTTTGGAGCTGACTTCACTCATGATTTAAAAAAGAAAAAAGTCAGGAGGAGAAACAGAACAAACAGACCATGAACTCTGTTTCAGAATTCCGTTATTCAGTATGTGTTTGGGGAAATCACAGGATACAAGACTCCATCAAATATGGGTTTTAATGTCTCTTGGGCTCCTGAAGCATGGGAAAGCTATAAAGGACCAAAGCATGCAGGTCTCAATGTCTGTGGGAACTGCATGGGATAGGGTTAGAAAAGATGGTTAGTAAAGAAAAAGATCTGAAACTCCACTTTGATTCCTCATGTACAGCAAGCAGCAGGACATGGATCTCATTCAAGCATGAAACTCAGAAGTACTATTTGACCAGCTCCCTGAATAACTCTCCCAACACTCTCACACTAGAACACATCTAGCTACCTATGGACATGCAGAACTCTGTGGCACTGGGACAACAAACAATGCAGTTGGATCTGGTATGTCCCTCAAAGGGCTCTTGGGTTTATGACTTGCCCCCAATTCAAGAATGTCCAGAGGTAGGACTTTCGGGAAGTAACTGGATCCTGAGGGCCATAATTTCATCAATGGATTAATACATCTGATGGATTAATAATTTGGAAGGACTACTTAGAGGAGGTGGAAACTGTAGGTAGGTGAGACATCACTGAGGGAAGTGGGTCACTGGGGATGTGCCCTTGGGGGACTGTAACTTGTCCCTGAATTCTCATTCTCTCACTACCTCCATCTCCCTCTCTGTGTCCCTCTTTCCTTCCTCCCTTCCCTATGCCCTGCTTCCTGGTTTCCATGGACTGAGCTTTCCTCTGTCATGCCCTTCTGCCATGATCCATATCACCTCAGGCACAAAGCAATGGAGTCAGCCAACTATGAACTGAAAACTCTGAAATCATGAGCCAAAATAAATCTCATACTCTACATTGTTTATGTCAGGAATTTTGGTCACAGAAACAGAAAGGCTGACTCATGTAACATTCAAGTCTAATCTATTTTTAATCTTCATTCTCTATCATGTTAGCAAAGACTCAGAGCAATTGATAACTTTGGGAAAATCACACAGCTCTCATCTCTGACTTCAGAATCTGTACTCTTCACGGTCTTATTTAGGCAGTGTGAGGATATGTTCCTCATTTGTCAGAATTTCTTGACAAGTACTTAATCTGGAGCTTCCTTTGAATTCCTAGCCTCTTCCTTTTGAAATAAGTCAACATCATGGCCTGATTGTGCCACTTAGTACTGTCCCATCGAGTCACGGATGATCAAATATCCCTTCACACAATCTGACATATTTGTATTCCTGAGGAAGTTGTGTCCACTGGCCCATATCTACAGTCAAGTGTAATCGTTATGTTTGCAAAGTTCTAAAACTCTCCCACTGTCACATTAAAGCAATTCAGATCTTTCTGGAGATACAAGGTCCATAGGGACTAGCAAGTGTATTGAAGCTGCGCCTTGGGGAATCTAGTCTGTTGGTTTCTCCTCTAAACCAATGCTCCTGCTACAGAGAAAAGTCACAAAGTGAACAGGAAAAAAAAATCATGACTGGTGAAATTTCAATATCTAATTCCAACAGAAAGAGATAGAGATAGAAACAGAGTCCGAGACAGATGGAGAATCTCAATTGATCATCTTGGGAGTCCAAGAAATTCACTTGACTTCTTATGAGACTAAAGGTCAAATTCAACACTCCATTTTCACACATTCAATGCATGATTTTTCCTTTATTCTCTCAGTCCACTTTGATCTTCAACACTGCCACCCTCCGAAACTGTGGCATCCTGGAGTACTATATTCCTCCTTTGCCTTAAAAGGTTCACTTACTTTGTACTTTGGTAAAAAGTACTAGTGCTTTATAATTCAGGCCTGGTCTAGCTTAATGGTGTGAGAGTGAAAGAGGTATCAGGAGAGTTTATTGTTTTTTTTTAATGATATTCATATGAGCTGCTGTGTTCCTATTAAAACAGGTCCAGGGCATGCTTAGATTTTATAAGAAAGGTATAATGGCCAGGCAATACAACTACATTCTTACCCCTAGCACAGCTCCTTGGAAATGTGCCAGTGCAGCACAACAAATAAGGAATATTTTCTAAGATTTGGACAATCCCCTTTAGTATTTCCACATAGAAATAGGAAAGGGGAGCTATAGTACAGTAAAAGTATAATTCAAATGATTAAGCTTACCCCAAAGATATAGAATTTAGGTTATAGATGGAAGGACTTTCTAATAAGAAGCATTGTCAGTAGAATAGGAAATTGTCTTTCTGGAAGACTTCAAAAATGCACACTACCCAACATGATATCCATCAGAACATAAGACTTTCCAAGGAGTGAGTGACAGGAAGCATTTCCTGGGCACTGAGAGAGGCCCCAGCACTGTCCACTGCAGCCCCACATCTGCTGGTCAATAGGTGGTACATGCGTACGGCAGACATTAGGTCAGTTCATGTCTTGTTAGAGTAGTGGGTCTCAGTGGAAAAGAATAGAGCCAGGAATCAAAGGAAGGCTTTAGAAAAAGTTGGCAAGAAACTTGCCTCTTTAATACTACCATAACTTCTCCATTTCTTGCTCAATTTCTGTCTTCCAAAAGGAAATTTTGTGATTTGAACATGTTTTTTTCTGGCTTAGCAAGCTTAATAAAACTCTGCTTCCCATTCTTTTTATCACCCACCCACCCCCATTTATTTCCGATTAGAAATTCTAGCCTCAAGGAATTAGCAAACATTAGAAAGTGAGGTAGAACAAAGTGGTTCATCTGAGAGATAGATGGGAGAGAACAGTAAACACCAAATTTCATCAGTAGGAATCATTAAAATGATTCCATTTCTATCTCCCTTTATCCTTACAGGTAACTGCTACAATTTGGCTTCTTTGACACTCAACCCAAAAGATCAAGTTCTCATTGAAATGATCACTTTCTTGTGAATTACCCTTGCATTCCCTTTTATGTGAAACACCTCAGTGCTGACCTAAAAGATCTGTCACACCATCCTCTTTTTTTCCAGCCTGCACTTCTATAGCCCTGATTAGTCTTTATGCCCAACACCTCCAGACCTTATCACTATTTTCTCTCTGTATCACCTGATCTGTTGGACTCTGATCACGAACTCCTAACTGTCCTGACTGTGATGGCCACATTAGTATAATCATCCCACTATATCTCTGAGTGTTGTGGAGTCGGGTAGAGGTGGCAAAGAGGACTGAGATGGGAAGGAGTGCTGGGCTACTTGGGGGAAAGCTAACAGCAGTGAATAAGGGGGGCACAGCTCCTGGAAGCTCTTCAGAGTCAGTCCATTCCAGGCCCTGAGATTTGTTTTCAGAAAAGATTTATACAATCACCCACCTAAACTTTAACACTTTTTAGAAACAGATTTCTAACTTGAAGGTTGATTTTATTTCTTAAATTTGTTTCTTTATTTAGTTCTAGATGAAAACAGTATCTTTATTTTGCTTCTTTATTTTTGTGTGGTACTGAGGATTGAACCCAGTGCCTCATACGTGCAAGGCAAGCTCTCTACCACTGAGCTATAGTCCCAACCCTCGATGGTTGATTTTAGACTGAAAATGTTTTATGTGTTGAAGGGCCACCTCAAGGAAGAGGTGAGAAAGAATGGAAGGGAAAGAAAATATTGGTGATGCCGCAGAAAGTTATGTGGAAAAGAAGTAATCATGAGAATTTCATCTGATAAGAAAATTATTGTTATGTCCTGCCCTGGGGAATTCCAGTTTCCTCAGTACTACTAGGTGGATCATGCAGAGCAAAGTGGCCTAAAAGGGCAGCCTCAATTTGCCCAGAAACAGAGTTCAGATGCTGCAGTAAATGACAACCAGATGTCCTTTCTAGGTGGGTTTAAAATTTCACTTCAGTATAAAAGGGGGCTCCTTATTTGGTGACTTTTAATAATTGCACATAAAGACAATTAGTAGAGTGAACATTATTGGTAATATTGTTCACTTAAAATATATTTAACTTTATCTTAAAAATATCATAACACAGACCCCATAATCCACCAACGATCAACCTTGGATATATATTTAGTTGGGAGTAATGTCACATGCCTGTAATCCAAGCAACTTTGGAGGCTGAGGCAGAAGGATCACAAGTTCAAAGTCAGCCTCAGCAATTTAGTGAGACCCTCAGCAACTTAGTGAGACCTTGTCTCAAAGTAAAAATTAAAAAGGACTGGGGATGTGGCTCAGTGGGTTCAATCCCAGTACAAAAAATAATGTGTATATATATATATATATATATATATATATATATATATATATATATACATGTATGCACACACATATATTTAGATAACACATACATATGCGTATATGTATATATGTTCATGTGTAGGTAGGTAGGTAGATGATAGGTAGGTAGGTATATAGACAGATAATCTTATATTAGCAAAAAATCTTCCTCTTTTATTTTCTGTCCAAAGTAATAAAATAATATCCTGCATTTTTCTTTTTGTTTATGGATTTTTCCATTTAAATATTAAGCCATCTGAAATTTATTTGTGCATGTAGCATTGCAATCAGAAACTTAATTATAGTATCCTATGTTTATAACCAACTTTTCCAACATTATTTATATAAATATATATTTCCAGTCATTTTAAGAGACACATATTATCACATATGAATTTCCCATATACTTTTAGATCTGTTTTTAGACTTTGTTCCATTACACCAGTTTATTTGCATTTTCTAGGGTCAAAATGTTTGCATCCAATCCCTTACTAACTACAGATTTAAGAAAGACTTCTCCAACTAGATTTTTAAAAATATTTTTAGCAAATCTCCCACATTTACTCTCCCATTTGACTTTTTAGAATTAATTTGTATGATTCTCAATATTCACACCCTGTGAGGTGAAATAATTGCCATCTCATTGGAGTTTCATCACATTTCCACATAAGTTTGGAAAGGGAGGTCAGAAGAAGCCTATTGCAGCATCAGTACACGTAAGGGCATTTCATCTCAGAGGCCATAATGAGGAATGGACCTCCGAAGTCACTGGAATCCCAATGTATTTAAACCTGCAGTATCAAACTCTTTTTTGATTTTGAAGTTTGGTATATTTGTATTCAAATTCCAATTCTGTCATTCAGAATGTAAAGGCAGGTAAGTTTCTCCATTTTTCTAGGGCTCAGTTTTGTTTGTTTGTTTCTTTGTTTGTTTGTTTGGTTTCTGGAAATGCAAATTTTATTATTTATTATTGGGATAGGAATACTTTAATGACTTCAAGTTGGCATAACATAATAGTATACATAACATAACACAATAGTACAGACATACTACAGCAGTGGCAAAGCCTGGCCTGCAAGTATCTCTGGATTTAGACGTTAACAGACTTTTTAAAAACTTTTTTGTTTGTTTTTATTTGTAGATGAACACAATACTTTTTTTTAATTGATAAAAATCTCTTTATCTGTTTAATGTACTGAAGTTTATTAGGCCTACACATTACTTTTTTTAAATTTATTTGTATTGTAAACAAATGGGATACATCTTGTTTCTCTGTACATGAAGTAGAGGCATACCATTTGTGTGATCATACATTTGTATAGGGCAAAAGTTTTTGATCCATTCTGTTAATTTTTTCCTTCCCCCCACCCCTCCCACCTCTCTTTCCCTCTATACAGTCCCTCCTTCCTCCATTCTTGCCCCCCTCCCTACTCCCCATTATGTGTCATCATCTGCTTATCAGCGAGATCATTCATCCTTTGGTTTTTTGAGATTGGCTTATCTCTCTTAGCATGATATTCTCTAATTTCATCCATTTGCCTGCAAATGCCATGATTTTATTATTTTTTATGACTGAGCAATATTCCATTGTCTATATATACCACAGTTTCCTTATCCATTCATCAATTAAAGGACATCTAGGTTGGTTCCACAATCTATCTATTTTGAATTGAGCAGCTATGAACATTTTTGTGGCTGAATCTCTGTAGAATGCTGATTTTAAGTCCTTTGGGTATAGGCCAAGGAGTGGGATAGCTGGGTCAAATGGTGATTCCATTCCAAGTTTTCTAAGGAATCTCCACACTGCTTTCCAGAGTGGCTGCACTAATTTACAGCCCCATCAGCAATGTATGAGTGTACCTTTTTCCCCACATCCTCACCAACACCTATTGTTGCTTGTATTCTTGATAATCACCATTCTAATTGGGGTGAGATGGAATCTTAGGGTAGTTTTAATTTGCATTTATCTTAATACTAGAGATGTTGAACATTTTTTCATAAATCTGTTGATTGCTTGTAGATCTTCTTCTGTGAAGTGTCTGTTCTCTGCTATGTTCCCTGAGGAACAGAGCTACCGCCTATCTCAGACCCTCACTTTGCATTGAAGCCTCTTGTAGAATTCAGTTGAGAATCCATCTGATCCTGGGCAGGAAAAGCGAAACAGGAGGTATCACAATACCAGACCTTAAATGATACTACAGAGCAATAGTAACAAAAATGGCATGGTATTGGCACCAAAATAGACAGGCAGACCAATGGAACAGAATAGAAGACACAGAGATGAACCACATAAATACAGTCACCTCACACATACAATGGAGAAAAGATAGCCTGTTCAACAAATGGTGCTGGCAAAACTGGACATCCATATGCAGTAAAATGAAATTAAACCTCTATCTCTCACACTGCACAACACTCAACTCAAAATGGATCAAGGACTTTGGAATTAGACCAGAGACCCTGCAACAAATAGAAGACAAATTAGGCCTGAATCTTCATCATGTTGACTTAGGTTCATACTTCCTTAACAAGACTCCCAAAGCACAAGAAATCAAAGCAAGAATCAATAAATGGGATGGACTCAAACATAAAAGCTTTTTCCCAGCATAGAATACAATCAATAATGTGAAAAAAGAGTCCACAAAGTTGGAGAAAATCTTTCCCACATGTACTTCAGATAGAGCACTTATCTCCTAAATTATAAAGAACTTACAAAACTTTACACCAAAAATACAAAGAACCCAATCAATAAATGGACTTAGGAACTGGACAGACACTTTACAGAAGACATACAGGCGATTAATAATCATAAGAAAAAGTGTTCAACATCTCTAGTAATTAGACAAATGCAAATTAAAACAACTTTAAGATTTCATCTTACTCCAATTAGAATGGCTATTATCAAAAATACAAACAGTAATAGATGTTGGTGTGGATGTGGGGAGAAAGGCACACTTTTACATTGCTGGTGGAGTTGCACATTGGTGCAGCCACTCTGGAAAGCAGTGTGGAGATTCCTCAGAAAACTTGGAATGGACCCACCTTTTGACCTAGTTATCCCACCCCTTGGTTTATACCCAAAGGACTTAAAATTAGCATACTACAGTAACATAGTCACATCAATGTTTATATCAGCTCAATTCACAATAGCTAGATTGTGGAACCAATCTAGATGCCCTTCAACAGATGAATGGATAAAGAAACAGTGGTATATATACACAATGTAATATTATTCAGCCATAAAGAATAATAATATTATGGCATTTGCAAATAAATGGATGGAATTGGAGAATATCATGCTAAGCGAAATAAGTCAATCCCAAACAACCAAAGGCTGAATGTTTTCCCTGATTAGTGGATGATGATATGTAATGGGGGTGAGGGAGTGGGGGGTGAGAGAATAATGGGGGAACTTTAGATTATGTTGAAGGCAATGAGGGGGGTATGAAAAAATGATAGAATGAGACAGACATCATTACCCTATGTACTTGTATGATTACAAGAAAGATATTAATCTACATCATGTACAAAAATAGAAACAAAATGATGTACCCCATTTGTGTACAATGAATCAAAATGCAGTGTGTAAAAAATAAAAAATAAATAAATAATTTTTTAAAAAGTTAAAGAAAAGACCAGTAACAGAGAATTTAAATCATTCTCAATTAGAGTTATTATTCTTCTCACTGGAGTATGAGTCAGTGGGATTATTCATTTTATCATAATAAAAATCTATCTCCCATTTCATCATCCTACTTCATTAATAACATGTCACTATTGAATAAAACCTAAAGTATCACATATTTTCTCATATTTTAAAAATTATTTTGTTTATTGCTCATCCCTAAACATTGCACACCAAAAAGTCTATGAATTTAAAACCAAAAATCTAGCCTCAGAAAATTCAATCAACAACTTGGTAGAAGGGTCCTATCCTTAAAGCAAGAACAGAACGCTATAAAACAAAAACTATCGGGGAACATTTATATACAAATTAAAAATAAAAATACCACAGAAAAAGAGTTAAAGTGGAGTTTACTATTAAGCAAATTTATGGGACATGGAAAATGAAAGATGAGAAAAGTAGAGTATCAATCTACATATCTTATTTACAATCAACAGGATTTCCTAAGGCAAATGGAGAATTCGTTAAAGAAATAATAAAAGAAGTTTTATTATAATTGTAAAACATTTGTCCATTTATTGAAAGGATATATCAAATGCCCAAAAAATGGATTTTTGAAAGATATCCAAATCAATATGTATCTTTATGAAATTTCAATATGGCAGCAATAAAGACAAGTTCTAACATCATAGAGAAAAAGGAAATCAATTTTAAAAAAGAATCATAATGTGTAAATCACAAATAAAAATGTTATCAGAATTCTCAGTAGGATTATTGAAAGCTAAAAAGTATTACATGTCCCTCAAAGTTCTGCAGAAAACTGTTTTTTAATCTAAAATTCTGTAATTAGAAATTTAATACACTTCAAGGCAAAATAAAAACCACCAATGTTTTACATGTGAAAAATTCTAAACACAAAATAAAAATTTAAACCAGAAAATCTAACTTTTGTTTCTATTTTCCTGGAAAAGTTCCTGGAGATATGACTAAAGCAAAAGAATACATCAAGAAAATGAACAAATATTTCCATTCAATCAGATGAGCATTATAAGGGAGTGTCAACATGATCGACATGATGATAATTCCATCTAAGAAAGATGCAAGGATAACAGGGATGCAGTGGGCCATAAAAAGTTCAGTCCAAATTGAAATAGGATGATTATGATTTCCATGAAGGAAATCTTCAGGAGAGAAATTCAAAATATACCATTTTCAGGTATGACTGACCATGTGGAAAAATGTATTGTTATTCTTCAAAAAAATACTAAGTATAGTTGATGGACTGTGGTGTATTTCAGGGGTCAAGCTCTTGCCTAATGTGTTTGAGGCCCTGGTTTACAGTAAATAATGAAAAGAGAGGAGTACATATTGTCATTTTTAAAGACATACCTACCAAGCTCTCTCGACCTAGTCTACCTTTATTCTTGCCCCCTTCTCTAAGCTGAAATTGTGCTTCTTTCAAATCTCAAAAAGGCCAAACTCTCTCTCCTTCTTTGTACTTTTAGTATGTCATCTAAAATCTGTATTTTTCTTTTCCCCATTCCTACTCCATGTGCTCCAAGGATGTTTATTTGTTAACTCCTACTCATCCTTGAGATCTTGGCCAAGATACCTCCTCATTCTGAGGGGCCTACTGCAGACATTCATAACACCTTGTCATTCGAGCATTTTCATAGTTAATTACTATTAATGATTTTATTTTTACATATTGATTATATTATAAATATTATATTGTTATAGTATACACAATTAGTATATCCATGTTATCTTTATTCTCCATGAAAGCCTGGATTCATGAGCAACTACTCACACATTGTCTGACATAGTACAAGTGATCAACAGGTATTTGCTGAGCATATAAATAAATAGATGAAGTAAACATGGTGTTTAGTGCCCTATAAAGTTAGTCAACAAACTGGGAATTTCATCAATACTTATTGTATACCAATGATTTTCAAAGTAATGCAGTACAGTAGATTAGAAAAAAATTCAAATTTTTATTTTCTTCAAGGAAGTTTCATATGCTAGGGAATAGTGTACAGAAATACAGTTAAAGATAGAAAAAGTCAAGTGTGAAATGAGTCAAAATGAGCAAACCTCAAGGTTCTGCACTGGCACCTGGAGGTTGTGATGCACAGGGGTCCTTGAAGTTCTTTAAGTAGCATTCTAGATATTAGATATTCAACCCATGTAGTAGCCTTAGATCAGGAGAGTAGGTCTACTCTGAAATGAATATGCAAATTTGCTTAGGCATGTCAAAGATAAAGCAGAGGGAATACTTTTTGTTCTGTGAGATCAAAATACTCTGACAACAGGGTGGCAGTCTCTTATAAAACTAAGGATACAATCTAGTACTTGCACTCCTCACCCCTTACCAAAAGGAGTCAAAACTTGATCTCCACACAAAATCAGGCATACAGATGTATTTAACAGCTTTTCACATAATTGCCAACCCTGAGAAGTAATCAAGATGTCCTTTTCTAGATATCTTGGACATTATTGGATCATTACGTAGGTAAATAGACCAAATAAATTGTGGTATGCCCAGACAATGGAACATTATTCAGCACTAAAAGTGAGTTAAGCTATCAATCTATGAAATGATATGAAGAAAAATTGATAATTAATAAGCAAAAGAAACCAGTCTGAAAAGGCTACACATTGTAACATTGTCACTAACTGATGTCCTGGAAAACTATGGCAACAATAAACAGGTCAGTACTTGTCAGAGGGTAAGGAGAGTAAGGGGCAGTGAGTAGGTGAAGCACAGAGGATTTTTAGGGAAGTGATAATACTCTCTAAGATACTCTAAGGATAGATACATGTGGTTATGAATGTGTCCAAACACAGAATGTATGCCAAAATGAGCTCTCATGTAAACCTCGGGCATTGGATGCTGATAAAATGTTGATGGATGTTCATTTGTAACAAATGTACCACTCTGGTAAAGAAGTCTGTTGAGGGAGACTCCATGCAGTTCACAGGGGTGCATGGGAAATCTCTGTACTGTTCTCTCAATTTTCTATTCAACCTACAATTGCTTTAAATATATATATATATATATATATATATATATATATATATATATATATATCTTTTAAAAAATTTTAAGACAAATGACTTAACCCCTATGCATTTCACTGGAAGCTTAAAAGTCCATCCTAATAAAAAGAATAAAGCAATATAGTTGAAAAGGCCCACATCAAGTGAAAATATTTATGCTCCAACATTGTTCAGATTTTAAGAGTTAATAAGAGAAGTCTGAAGTACCTCGGAGTTGACCTCAGTCTTTTGAGGAGATAAGCTGATACACAAGCACCTCTGTGGTCTTTGTTTTGTCAGAGTCAACTACCTTCCTAGGCAGATGGCAGCTTGCTAAATATCAGGTTAACTTTGGGACAGATTAATTCAGATGGTGTCAACATAAATAGCTGTTGACTTGTGGAAAACCACCACTCCAAAACAAACCCCAAATATTTTATTATAGGGAATTTTGCTTTCAGATCATATTTCCTGTGTTATTCTTTTGCCCTGTTTCTTTTTGTTGTTACCACCAATATTTTCATGTAAACAGGATCTCTGTTGCTTAGCAATTCATTACTTCTGTTTTATTTTTCTTTGCTGAAATTGACTTATTTCTTCAATAGGGAAGAGAGCTATCTCATTTCTTGCCCATCTACCAAGTTTATCCCATTTTTGAATCTGAACATTAAGCTTATTTTTGGAACAAGTGACTCAACTAGTCTTTAGACTTTTATTTTAATTCTGATTCTCACTGAAAAGGGTTTAGAAGGTGAATGATGAACCTTCCTGATGGTTGCTGGTTTCCACCATGTTTGTAATTACTCTGTACCTGCTTCAGTCAGTGAATGTCTTTGAGAGGATATTCAATAAAGTGTTCTTATTAAGAAAATTTGAAAGATAACAGATTCCATCAACAAGAGCTGATGGAATACATCACTGAATTTACAATACAACTATCCACTGTAGAGGTGTAGCTTTGAGATAGACCCACCTACACTGAAGTGGAAAAAATGACCAGAACACATGCAAAGAAGAGGTGGAGTGTATGGAAATGCAGCTGTATAGCACAATCTCATTTATACATAAAAATTGGGTGTCAGAAGGACCTGAAGGGAACTTCTGTGTTTTGTTTTAGATCCTCTGTCATGTTAGTTGTGTTATTTCCCTTCTAAAATGAGCTTACATTGCTTTTAAAATAAAACAAAAATACACAGTACTTCTTTTCTAGTCTTTTTGATTTTACATAGCTACCATGATAGTAAGAATATTAATTTATAAAGTGTGGGGAAACATTCTTAGCATCCTACAAAGTGACAGACCTCAAGAAGATTCCTTATCTTTCAAGGAATCTCATACATGAGTATCTAATCCATAAGAACCCCCAGAAAGTGAGAATTTAGGCTGAGATTGTCACCTCTTACCTTATGGAATATACTCCAAAAGGCCATGGATGGTGACTTCGGTGCCAGCAATGGTGAGTACAAAACCCAGGCACTTGCATTTTAATGACAATATGTGACCATATTTTTTTCCTTTCTTCTTCTAAAGAAAAAAATATTTTTAGATATCTTAGATAATATGTGAAAATTAATTACTCTACCACCTGAAAAGAAATTATCCTACCCCCCCACACACAAAAAGAAATCAAAAAGTATCATATTGGCTATGTTCTGAAAGCTTGTGTCCCCCAGAAAATTCATATGAGAATCTAACTCCCAATGTTGTGGTATCTGGATACAGGGTATTGGGGAGATAATTTGGTCATGTAAGCTCCACCCTCCTACATGAGGTCAGTGCCTTAGAAAAAGGAACCTGGGGCCTTGTTCATCCCTTCTGCTATGTGAAGACACATTGAAGGCACTGTCCACAAGAACCAACCCTCAACAGATGTCACATCTGCCACTTCCTTCATTGTGAACCTCCCAGACTCCAAGAACTATGAGCAATAAATTTCTGTTGTTCATCAATTATTCAGTCTACTGTGTTTCTGTTACAACAGCCCAAGTGAACTTAGAAAATGTTTAAGCAGAAAGTTCTCTAACCTATGCAAATGAGTTTACCTCAGCTAAACATAGATTTTTATCTACCAAAGCAGAAGTGCTGACTTCCCATGTTATCTTCCCCTACATTAGTCTTTCCTGGGTTCTATGATGACAAAATTGTTTGAAAAATAGAAGCCACTTTGACTATTGTAAACTCTTTGCATTTTGACAAAAAAAATTCATATTGTAGTTATTGTTCATGGTCATTTTGAGATCCATAGAATAAGGTTGGATCATTGAGCATCTACTGAAGAGAAGGATGGCACTGATGGCCTAAAACAAAGAACTCCAGACCAACAAACAGTTAAGTTCCTCTCCTGGCATCACTATCCTGAGTGATCATGAACTATACTTTATTTTCCTGGGTCTTAATTATTTCTCATTTGAAAAAAAAATGTGGAGTTATAGCAGATGGTGTATCAAGTTCTTTACAATTCTTTGGAAACTTGGTTCATGATACTGTCACATGGTTTTTGTTGACAGTCCCAAATCCCATACTCAGATCTTGTCTCCCTGGACAGGGTGCTGAGAGGATTCAGAATACTATTCACCAAAATACAGTACCTTGGCATTTGAGAAAATGGCAGAAAGAGGAAGGTAACTCCCACATTTTGCTTGCCCTTCTTCCCTGAAGCAGGGTATAAGACACTCATTCCAGTGGTACCCTCCGTATATCTAAAGGAAGTGAACATCTTTATCTCTGAGCACACAAGGACACCGAGAGGAATCTGAACAAACAGGCCTAGCTAAGGTCTCCAAGTTCATAACCATTAGATCATGTCCTTTTGTCATCTCATTTTTTTTCCATAACTCCTCACTTTTCATCAAACTTAGCATAAAGATAAACAGGTTTATCTTAAACAGGTTTATATAAAACAGATTTGTATTTTTTTTCTCTTATTAATCTGACTCTTGCTATAGGGGGCTGAGTTATGAGCCTAGTATTAGGAAAGAAAGGAATTTCTTTTCTCCTACAGGACTAAGCTCTAAACTATACCTCACACCCATACCCTCACACTCTCCTTGACATTAAACCGTCATCTTCAGTTATATTCAATCAAGTACCTTGCAGATTAATTCAACTAAACCAGTTCATGATGATTTGCCACCCAGTTTGGGACAGAATAATTTCTTCACTAAAAAGATTCAATTAAAGTAGATCAATTTTTTTAAACTTTATTTTCTAAGATGAGTCTATTGATGAATTTTATGTACTCAAACCATAGGAATGAATTCAGCTCTAATAGTAGACATTGGATGGGGCAGTGCATAATTGAGTCATTGACAACTCTGCATTATGTATCATTTACCCAACTCTGGAGACTTGGAGCAAGAAAGGAATTAAGAAATACTATAGAAAAATCAATCACTTACAAGCAACAATGACAAAAAATAAATACCCTGAGTAATCTTGATGATGGATTCTAGAGCCAGCTTGTTGCCATTGCTGCCATAAGCAAGCCCTTTGACACTGTGGCAGAGTGAGAAAAGTGGAGAGGCCCACTGTAGCTCTCTGGTTTGCCTTTTTTGCCTTTATACCGCATCAGTCTTCACAGACCTTTCTGCATCTAAACCCTCAGAGAGCAATTACAGAGGTAAGTTCAGTTTTTATCTCCCTTCCTCCTTCTACCCCTCACCTCCTTGATCAACTGTGAGACTTCACACTCAGTCTTTCTTCTCTCCTTCAGGAAATGGTACAAAGAAGGTGGTTGCTGCATATTTTGCAGTGACATCTAAAATCTTATTAGCAATTTGGTAAAGAAAATTTTTACTCTTTTTTCCCTGAACAACAATGAAAAGTAGTGCCTGTTGTAGTTCTCAATTCCAGTAACAGATAATTGATTGTTCTTCAGATGCTATGGTAAAAATGAGATGAATTAGCTAAGCACTAGGATGTAAATATTTGTAATAGGTACAGCTAAATAACTATCCAGAGAACTTACATGTGTGTCTGTGTTTACCCTTAGGAATACACAGAGCATGCCACCTTATCTCTTGGGATGTCACCTTATCATTTTCCATGAGCTTCCATTGACTTGCAATTTTCAAAGGAACCATCTCCATCACAACTTTTCTTGTAACACAGTTGTGCAATACAAGAATATACTGCACAAGTATATGCTACACTATGTGAGATGCCATCTTTGTGTACAAGGTCATGGAAGTGGGGGAGATAATCTATCTGATCACCACAGTAATTGAATTTAGCCTGGGAGTCTTGGCAAATGGACAGGAATTATCCCATGGCTAACTACATTTTCCACAGAAGACACATCACTAAACCACTAAATTCAGCTTAAGGTTTTATGGTCAATTTATGTTACATTTAAATTTTGGATGTTATGATAGATTGAATGCCTTATAGAGTGATCAAACTTACCATGAAATCTCTCCAATAAAAATGTTTCACATTCAGAAATACACATTATTACATAAGTGGTTAATTCAGTAAGTTGATGTTAGGAGGAAATGTTGAAAAATATTCCTTGGCAGTGAGCTTTTTTAAACCTCCAAATTAGAATAAATTTGTTGTACCCAGACAAATTGATTGTTTTGAACTGAGCACTTATTTCAGGAAGAGGAAGATGTTGGGAGCAAACCAAAGCAAGTACGCACGCACGCACACACACACACACACACACACAGTGTTACTTCATTTATTGCTTTTTAAATGGACTAAGACAATCGACATTCCCGGTAACCAAATGTTTTATATTTTAGATTATTGAGCATTTCTAAATTTTAAAAAAGTCATATAATTTTGCTTTTAACCTTATCAGTTTGATGATACTAAAGAAATCAGCAAGCATTGCCAAATAGTAAGGTTTCATTGCATTAGAAAACTATTGATGAGTCATGATGTAATTAGAAATTAGGAAAAGATTAGAGAGTTTTGTTGCAAAGGAATCTCACTTTGTGTATTCTGTACATATCCTATGTAACACTGTGTCCCAGAACCACAAAAATATAGTTGATAAGGAAAGCCTTCGCTTTATCAAATATTGTTGTTACACAAATAGAGTGCTATTTTAGGGGTCACTGGCACAATGTAAGGAAGTTAAAAATAAACATTTTTCCCATTCTTCTTTTTTTCCTTTACTAGATTCCCTTCCAAAAGCTTTATTTAAAAATATTAAATCTGATATCAAAGGCTGAAGTTTTATTTTAACATAAAGGCAGGTCAAATGTGTTTAGAAGGTTTCTTAAGTGTAAAGACTGCAAGATATTTGAAAAGAAGAGATAATAACCAATATGCAAATCACTTTATTAAAAATTTCAGGTTTTAAAAGTATACCCACCAGTTCTAGAAGAAGTGCAGTATCATGGACCATGTCAAACCATGTTATTGCATCAAAACCTGATAACAATAGAATCAAGGTTAAGGTCAAAAAATACAAAAGGACCTTTTAAGCTATTTTTGGAACAGGAAGCTGAATGTGGAAGGTAACTACTTGTTAGTAGTCATATAACATTATCCAAGGGCAGAAGAAAGGCAAAACTCTATAAATAATACTTAACTTCCTTTTTTGCTTCCAGAAGATGGGTGCTTTGGCCGAGAAATATACTTAAAAAAATCAGGAAGAGGGATTAGAAATTTAAGAGATAAGGGAATATAGGAGTTTGTAGCCACTTTCAGTAAATTCACGCCTACGATAATGTCTTCTCACTGAATACACAGTCTTTCAGGGTGTGATTGTTGAAATACAACCTGTAATCTTGTAAAAAATCACAGAATTAGAAGAATTAGAACATCCCTAAAAGGTTAGGGACAGAGACAGATCCCATTTTTACAAAAGGGAAAAGAATTTCTGAAACAACAGACTTGCCATCAACCATACAGGACAAAGATTGTACATTAATTTCCACACCTCTATTATGATTGTAAATATCCATGATACTAAATAAATTTTAAAAGACAAAACTTACAAAAATAAGCCTATTATGCTACCAAAATAAGTGCTTCTGGTTTTGTTCATGTTCTCCAGTCCTGCATCCATGAATGTGCACATTTATCTACACTTACAGGTCAGAATCGTCATTTTAAAATATTGCTCTTTAATTTACCAGAATAGAAATGTTTGGTGTTTTTTATTGCTGTTATTTTGTGTTTTTAGATTTCATAAGCATAATTTTAAATGAATAGATAATAATCTAATATAATATTCTATCATGTAGATGTATACCAAATCAGCTATTTCCCATAAAAAGAGATCTACTTCAACATAAGTGTCAAGTGATTGAGTGAAAACACACATACCATGCCAACAGTCAGGGAAGCTTTAAAAGCAGACTTTAAAAATGAACCTCACCAGAGATAAAGAGGGATTTTCATAATGATAAAATATTTAACTCAACAGGCATAGGACAGTATTTCAAAGGATTCCCAAGGAATTTGCTAAAATTAATATCACTTTAATATGTACATTCTTGTTGCATTCTGTTAATAAGGTTCAGGGTGGTAATTTTACTCTTTTCCAAATAATCTACAGAACCAATGGAGTCCTAAACAAACACCAATAGGAATTCTGTGGAATTTGAAAGCAATCATTTCAAAATCATTTAGAAATAAAATGTTGGGAATAGAAAATTAACCCATTAAGAAGAAACAAATAATTCTAAGTGGAGAAAAACTGAAAACATTCTCTCTAAAAACTGGAACAAGACAAAGGTGTCCTCTTTCACAACTTTTATTTAACCTTGTCCTTGAAACTCTAACCAGAGCAATTAGAAGAAAGAAATTAAAGGGCTACAAATAGGTAAAGAACTGAAACTGTCACTATTTGCCAATGACACAATTCTATATTTAGAAGATCCAAAAAATTCCACCAAAAATCTTCTAGAATAAATGAATTCAGCAAAGAAGCAGGATATAAAATCAATATTCATATATCAAGCACATTCCTATACATCAATAATGAATCCACTGAAAGAGAAATTAAGAAATCTACCCCATTCACAGTAGCCTCAAAGAATAAAATAAAATACTTGGGAATCAATCTAACAGAAGAGGTGAAAGTTCTCTACAATGAAAACTGCAGGACACTAAAGAAAGAATTGAAGTAGAACTTAGAAGATGGAAAGACCACCCATGCTCCTGGATCAGCAGAATTAATTTTGTCAAAATGTCCATACTACATAAGGCATTATACAAACTCAATGCAATTCCTATTAAAATCCCAATGATATCATTCATAGAACTAGAAAAAGCAATCATGAAATTCATTGGGAAAAATAAAGACTCAGAGTAGCCAAAGCAATCATTAGCAAGAAAAGTGAAGCAAGAGGCATCACAACACCAGAACTCAAACTATACTCCAGAGCTATAGTAATAAAAACAGCATGGTATTAACACCAAAAAGACATGTAAACCAAAGGTATAGAAGACACAGATACAAAACCACATGAATATAATTATCTCATACCATACAAAAGCACCAAAAACATTCAGAAAAGATAGCCTATTCAACAAATGCTGGGAAGAATGGAAAGCCACATGTAACAAAATGAAATGAAACCTTTATCTCTCACCATGCTCGAAAACTCACCTCAAAGTGGATCAAAGACTTAGACACTAGAACAAAGACCCTTCACCTACTAGAGGAAAAAGTAGGCCCAAATCTTTCTTCATCATGTTGGTCTAGGATCTGACTTTATTACCAAGACCCTGGACTGGAGATATAGCTCAGTTGGTAGAGTGCTTGCCTTGCAAGCACAAGGCCCTGGGTTCAATCCCCAGCACCACAAAAAAAAAAAAAAAAAAAAAAAACAAAAAAAACCAAGACCCCTACAGCACAAGAAGTTAAATCAAGAATCAATAAATGGGATAGAATCAAACTGAAAAGTTTCTTCTCAGTAAAATAAACAATCAATGATGTGAAAAGAGAGCCTATGGATTGGGAGAAAATCTTTACCAAATGCACCTCAGATAAAACATCAATCTCTAGGATATATATAAAGAACTCAAAAAAATTAACAACAACAAAAAAATAGTAATAAATGGGTTATGCAACTGAACAGATCCTTCACAGAAGAAGAAATACAATTGATCAACAAATATATGAAAAAATGTTCAACATCTCTAGCAAATAGAGAAATGGAAATCAAACATACTCTAAGATTTCATCTCACTTCAATCAGAATGTCAATTATCAAGAATACAAGCAACAATAAGTTTTGGCAAGGATGCACTCTTACATTGGTGCACTCTTACATTTGTACACTCTTACATTGCTGGTGGGAATGCAAAATGGAGATTCCTCAGAAAACTTGGAAAACTTAGAATGGAACTACCATTTGACCCAGCTTTCTCATTCCTCCATTCATACTCAAAGGACTTAAAATCAACATACTACAGTCACGCAGCCACATCAATGTTTATAGCAGCTCAACTCACAATAACTAAACTATGGAACCAACCTCAGTGTCCTTCAAAAGATGAATGAATAAAGAAAATGTGGTATATATATATATACAATGTAATATTACTCAGCTTTAAAGAAGAATAAAATTATGGCATTTCTGGTAAATGAATGGAGTTGGAGAATATCGTGCTAAGTGAAATAAGCCAAACCCCCAAACACCAAAGGCTGAATGTTTTCTCTGATGTGTGGATGCTAATTCACAATAAGGGGAATAGAGTTACATTATATTAGGTAGAGGGGAGTAAAGGGAAAAGGAAGGGGTATGGGGGTAGGAAGGATAGTATAGTAAAACAGACATTATTACCTCATGTACCTATATGACTACATGCCTGACGTGCTCCTACAATATATACAATTGGAAAAAAGAGAAATTACATTCCATTTATAATGATTTAATCAAAATGCATAAATATATTCCACTGTCTTGTATAACTAATAGAACAAATAAAAAAATTAAGAAATTTAAAAAAAGAAGAAGAAGAAACAAGACTAGGGGAATTGCACCTCTGGAAGTGAAGATACAAAGCGAATTATAAAGATAAATAATTAAAGCAAATAGATAAAAATAGGCAGTGAAACAGAATAAGGTCCAAAACACATAATATGAACACTTAAATATGACCAAAGGAATATAACAGATCTTTGAGTAAATTTTGGACAATTACAATAAATGAGGCCCAGATAACTGCTATTTTCATAAAGGTAAAAAAAAACTGGATACCAGTCTCACATTTGTGGGAATTCATACCCGAATTCTTTTTGTTGACAAAGCAACTCTAGATTACCTGTGAATGTCAAATGACTCATCGTGGAGTCCTTTCCATAATTTTGATAATTTTGCCAATTTATCAGAAATCAAGAATAATTTTATGTTTGCAAGAAAGCATAAAAGATATGTGTGTGTATTTAAGAATAGCTACTATACCAAATAACACACACTTACAAATTGAAGAAAGTATGATTAGTCTGGAAAACATGGACTTTTAGAGACAAATCATGTATTTTTTAATGAATAGGTGACTTTTAAACATACAATGGTAGGAATCTTCATTTCAGGAAAAATAGATATGTACTCTTGGAAGTTCTTAGTAAGTGCTAACACCATTTAGAGTTAAAAGGCTATTTTACATGAATACTGCTATCTTAACTCTAAACTTCATTCCACCAGGTAGGTGGAAAATCAACCTCAATCATTTGTGAGGTTCATTTTCACATGTTGGATTATACAAAGGCTTTGGGGTCTTACTTAGGGCAGGGTGACATTAAAACCTCCTTACCCATTTAACCCTTTAAGTTTGTGTGTTATGATTTTCATGCCAAATCTGAGCATCTGAGTGTTTTTCTGGGAAAATATCATTAAATTGTATGACTAAAAGAATTTCATTCATGTCCATCTTTAAGTACATTTTTACTAAGTGAGAATTCTAGAATAGTAATTTTTTGTTCTTTTTTTTTCTTCGTGCACTTTAAAGATGTCACTTCATTATCTTCTGGGTTTTATTGCTCTTCAGGCATGTTAGCCATTATGCTTACTGCTACTCCTCTGAATGTAATACACACATTTATAATCTCTGTCTGCTTTTGAATTTTATCCTGATCTTTAGAGAAGTTTGTTTCTGGTTTTGTTTGTTTGTTTGCTTTTTGTTCATTTGTTTATTTATTTCATACTGGGGATTGGACTCAGGGGCTCTCCACCACTGGGCCACATCCCCAGCTCTATTTTGTATTTTATTGAGAGACAGGGTCTCACTGAGTTGCTTAGTGCTTCCCTTTTGCTGAGGCTGGCTTTGAACTTGCAATCCTCCTGCCTCAGTCTCCTTAGTAGCTAGGATTACAGGCATGTGCCACTGTGCCCAACTTTACAGAAGTTTTAATATATGCACAGAAAACATTATGAGTGTGATTGATAAGTTTCTGAAATCTTTGATTTGATATCTTCAGTCAGTTGTAGAAAATTCTCTTCCAATATTTCTTCAAAAATTGCTTCTGTTCCATACTCTCCCTCCTTTCCTTCTGGGACCCTGAATACAGGTATGCCAGCCTTATAAATCCAATACCCCATGTATTTCTCATGTTGTTTTCCTTAGTTCCCATCCTGTTTTCTGTTCGAAGTGCATACTTTCAACTGTTCTCTATCCCAGTACATTATTGTGTCTAATTTTCTATCGCACTCATCTATTGCATTCTTATTTTCAGTTATTACATCTATCAGTTCTAGAATTTACATTAGGTTCTTATTCACAGATTCAGCACTCTGCTGAAATTTTCCATTTTACTCTTTTTGTGTGTGTGTGTGTGTGTGTGTATTTGTTTTTGGTGCTAGGGATTGAACCCTGGTCCTTGCACATGCAAGGCAAGCACTCTACCAACTGAGCAATATCCCTAGCCCTCCATTTTTATTTAACATAATAATCATAGTTATTTTATAGTCCCTGTCTAATAACCAAGAGTTGAGTCTCTTTGGGTCTGCTTCTGTTGCTTTAGATAGTGTTGCCTTCCTATAAAGAGGGTTTTGTTTTGTTTTGTTTTGTTTCTGTTCTTGTTTTTTGTTGTTGCTTTTTTCCTTGCTGGTACCATACATACTGATCACTTTAGCCCTTTTTGTAATGCTAGGCAAACACAATGTGAGGTGGGCTGATGAGCTTAGCTGGAGACTTGATATTTTATGTAGTAAGACTTAGTCTACTTCTAGTTTGCCTCTTTCCTATAGTCTACATGCCAGGGCTTTCAATCAAGAGTTTGTGGGGGTTTTCAAGATGGCAGACCAGAGGGTGGCTGCATTTCATGTTGCTCCAGGACTCAAGATTCAAAAGAGGAGATAGTGAGTGACTTGGGACCAACTCAAAGCTGCCGGGTGAGTTTCTCCCATTGGGGAGGCATCCCGGATGGGGCGCCCCAGAATGCAGAGAACTTTGTGAAGTAGAGTGGCTCGGCGAGACGCCCCTCCCCCCGCTGGAGCGGTAAACACGGACAGCGAAGCAGAACAAAAAATGGAGTGAAAGAACAGCAGAGCGAAGTTTCCAGGACTACGGGCAGCTTCTCTAAGGAGGGGCAACCTAAGGAGACTCGTCTGTGAAGGGTGAGGATCCCAGGCCCAGGAGGTAGGTCCGGGTCCCTGGGAACCTTGCCTGGGGAGGCTTCCTTGCCCAGGCGGCAAGATACCCCTCCCCCGGCTGAAGCAGTGATCTCAGAAAGCAGGGAATTTTGCAGAGGAGGCCGTGCAGCACACTGCTTGGTTTTGGAGCGATCTGCCAGGGCTCCTGCGGCTGCCAGAGAAAGAGTGGGGCGGCAAGCTATTTGGACTCAGCAACCGCCTGAACAACGGGGAGGGGGCTGTCCGGAGGAGGTGGAGGTGCTCAGTGAGTTGCTTGGTCTCCAAGCGCCCACACAGAACACCGGGTGGCTACCTGGAGGAAGAGACGAGCGGCGGGTCACTGGGGCTTGGAGCATATGTATGAGGCTCCAAGTGACTGCTCAGAGGACGGGTCGCATAGCCAGGTGATTAGGTGCATAGCACGGTCCGGTCTGGGAACCTAGGCACCTTTTCTTGAAAGAGCTACATAGAGACAAGCTGAGGGGCAGAGTGAAGGTTCCAGGACTGCGCGCAGCTTCTCTGAGGAGGGGCTACCTAAGGAGACTCGTCTGCAAAGGGCAGGGCTCCCACGCCCAGGAGGTAGGTCCAGGCCCCTGGGAATGTTGCCTGGGAAGGCTGCCCTGCCCAGGCAGTAGTTGTGGACTGAGGGGAACCTCTAGGAGGGGAATTGACCAGCGAGACCTCCCCATCGGGTGAGTCTTCCCCGACGGGTGAGGTTTTCCCACAAGGATGGTAAAACCAGAGACACAGGCCCAAACAGGCCTTGCCTCAGCCCACAGTCTAGTTCCCCTTTGGATGACCATTGGTCAACAAGTAGAGGCACCTCTGCCCACTAGCAGGGAATATACCCCACCTGAAGACCACCACCCCTAGAGAGGCAGATTCCTAGGGAACACTGCAGTATCAACTTCCTCTAAGACTTCAGGCTACTGAAGGATAAGAGGGGATACACTAGCAATCTTCAGGGACATTATAAGTCAATAGAGGAAATCTGCAACATCTCTGCAGTCCACTGACACCTGAACGACATGAGAAAACAAGGGAAGAAAATGCCTCAAACAAATCTGGATGTTACATCAATAAAATCCAATGACAGCATGGCAGAAGAAATGTCAGAAAGGGAGTTCAGAATGTACATAATCAACATGATAAGGGAAGCAAACGATGAAATGAAAGAGCAAATGCAGGCATTGAATGAACGCACCAATCGACAGTTAAAAGAGCAAATACAGGAAGCAAAAGACCATTTCAATAAAGAGTTAGAGATATTGAAAAAAAAACAAAGAGAAATCCTTGAAATGAAGGAAACAATAAACCAAATTAAGAACTCCATAGAAAACACAACCAATAGGATAGAACACCTGGAAGACAGAACCTCAGATATTGAAGACAAAATATTTAACCTCAAAAACAAAGTCAAACAAACAAAGAAGAAGGTAAGAAATCATGAACAGAATCTCCAAGAACTATGGGATATCATGAAAAGGCCAAATTTGAGATTTATTGGGATTGAGGAAGGCTTAGAGAAACAAACCAAAGGAATGAACAACCTATTCAATGAGATAATTTCAGAAAATTTCCCAAATCTGAAGAATGAAATGGAAAATCAAGTTCAAGAGGCTCATAGGACTCCAAATACACAAAATTACAACAGACCCACACCAAGCCACATTATAATGAAAATACCTAACATACAAAATAAAGACAGAATCTTAAAGGCTGTGAGAGAAAAGAACAAAGTTACATTCAGGGGGAAACCAATATGGATATCAGCAGATTTTTCAATCCAGACTTTAAAAGCTAGAAGGGCCTGGAATAACATTTTTCAAGCCCTAAAAGAAAATGGATGCCAACCAAGAACCTTATACCCAGCAAAACTTACCTTCAGATTTGATGACAAAATAAAATCCTTCCATGATAAACAAAAGCTAAAAGAATATACAAAAAGAAAGCCAGCATTACAGAACATTCTCAGCAAAATATTCCATGAAGAAGAGATGAAAAACAAAGAAGCAAATCAGCAAAGGGAGGAGATATCCTAAAGGAACTCTCAAATAAAGAGGAACCAAGTCGTGTCAAAAATAAACAAATAAATGAATAAAATGAGTCAAATGATCGGGAATACAAATCATATCTCAATAATAACCCTGAATATTAATGGCCTGAATTCATCAATCAAAAGACATAGACTGGCAGATTGGATAAAAAAGAAAGATCCAACAATATGTTGCCTGCAAGAGACTCACCTCATAGAAAGTGATACCCAAAGACTAAAGGTGAAAGGATGGGAAAAAACTTACCATGCACATGGACCCAGCAAAAAAGCTGGGGTATCCATCCTCATTTCAGATAAAGTGGACTTCAAGCCAAAGTTAATCAGAAGGGATAAAGAAGGACATTTCATACTGCTTAAGGGAACCATAAATCAGCAAGACATTACAATCATAAATATCTATGCCCCAAACAGTGTTCCACCAATGTATGTCAAACAAATCCTTCTCAATCTCAGAAACCAAATAGACCACAATACAATAATACTAGGTGATTTTAACACGCCTCTCTCACCACTGGACAGATCTCCAAACAAAATTGAACAAAGAAACCATAGATCTCAATAACACAATCAATAATTTAGACTTAACAGACATTTATAGAATATACCATCCAACGAAGAGTGAATACACTTTCTTCTCAGCAGCACATGGATCCTTCTCTAAAATAGACCATATATTATGCCACAAAGCTAATGTTAGCAAATACAAGAAGATAGAGACACTTCCTTGTATTTTATCAGATCATAATGGATTGAAACTAGAAATAAATGAAAGAGTAAAAAACAGAAATTACTCCAACACCTGGAGATTAAATAATATGCTATTATATGATGAATGGATACAGAAGATATTAGGAAGGAAATTAAAAATTCTTAGAGGTAAACTAGAACAAAGAAACATCATATCAAAATCTCTGGGACACTATGAAAGCAGTACTTAGAGGAAAATTTATTTCATGGAGCGCATTCAATAAAAGAAGCAAAACTCAACAAATAAACAACCTAACACTACAGCTCAAAGCCCTAGAAAAAGAAGAACAGACCAACACCAAAAGTAGTAGAAGACAGGAAATAGTTAAACTCAGATCTGAAATAAATGAAATTGAAACATGAACATGATACCTATTTAAAAGTCACAATCAGCTTATGACTGAGATGCCTGGGCCACCCACATGCTGAACAGGAAACTGCCTGCCCAAGGAGCATACAGTACTGCATCCACCTGCATGAGAAAGAGCCAGAAATCAACAGACATGCAGGTTCTTTGTCCCTGAAGAATGAACTAACCCAGTTAGGAGCAATAGAGTGGATCAGAATGAACAGGGTCAATGCCTTCCCAAAAGGATCCCTGATGTCCCACTCACAATACATGTAGAATCTCTAAGATATGAACACATTGTTGCCTGAATATGTTTACTTCACACAGATGCCTGGTCACAAAAATTGTGCACACACATGCAGAACACAAACACAAACACACATTAGAGGTGTGTTAGTAAACATTTAGTAAGATATAATGCAGAGGTAGGTAAGAAAGTTTTGACTTTTAGTGCATGAGGTACGTCTATCTCAAGACTAATTTCAACCTAATGACTGGAACCACTGAACACCAAACAGAAAGGGATGAGCAGCATCAGCTACCACAGTAAGTTCCAGCCCACGAAGAATATGTGTACAAAATTCACCTGCCCCAGGATACTGAACTGAATTGCGACCTCAAATACACAAACAAAACGACATTAATGTCTCCAGACAAAAATACCGCATAGTTCTGAACATGTGTACAACCATTTTCTCCACCCTAAATACAAAGGAACACCGCCTGTTTATTAT